>NW_020170513.1:0-2223 GCF_000524195.1 Echinococcus granulosus | reverse complement strand
GTTACTAGCTCCATAGCCCTTCTGTACGCCTGCACTTAAACTACTTCCCCATTCTTAGGTATTACAATGCTTTTGGAAACATTTGACGACGTCAAACTTGATACAATTTTCCGTAAACTAAATCAGAGACCGATCTCTATTTAACCGACCGAAAACAAAGCCATAACGTCACAGGAGAAAGGCATCTGCTCTGAATGATTGGGTATGTGGAGACTATGAATGAAGGAGCCATTAAATTCATATCTACTAGATCCAATTAAGTGATTCATAGAAGAGACGATGCCATTCCATTACCATGTCCGTGCCTTTTAGCTTTCCTTGCATTAATGACAAACGTTGTCGCATACCACTATGCTTTAAGAGCGGTCCGGTTTTCATTACAATGCATTATACCGCCTAAATACCACACAAGGATGTTATAATTTCTTCCCTACTGATGTCATCTTCATCCATTCAATTAATGCTTCATTTTACCCGTGTTGTGCGCTCGCCGAGGCCCAACTATGACCGAAGAAAGCCAAACTGAGAGCGAACATATCATTTTCTTGTTGGAAATGCTGACCTAATAAACCATTGGCCTCTACACAGATCAGCATCACCAAATATGCAGGCGGCCACCCGTACAGAGCCAATGCTTTCAACTCGGTACTACCAGATGGTACTGCACAGTCACTCATCTGCAATATATCGGATCGGATTGACCGTCTTCAGTGCAAGCACCTCCAACCTGCACATGTGCTGGTACTGCCGCCATTTCCATAATCGCTTCACGTGCATGCGACCTACAAATCACCTACTTGTCCATCCATCCATCCGCCCATCCCCTTAACTTATTACACGAATCGTGCATTCCAACATGTACTAATTTTGCGCGTTGCCCATACCGTCAGGCAAACTACATGCGGCCAACAATCAGACTAATACCCTCTCAACATTCCACACATACCCCTGTCAATTCATTCAGCCATTCGTTCTGCTACCCATCCAATCTTCAATTCATTCGTCCACAGATCTAACCGCCCATTCATCCATTCATTCAACTATAAATCCCACTCCCACAAATCTGTTCACACATAGGAGGAGCCACTGAAGCAGTCTCAAAGGAAGTCCAACACAAATTAGGGAGCAAATCAAGGATTGACGGTAAAGCAGTTACCCACACTCTCAAGGCAATGGATTAACTCTCCTCTTTGAGAATGGTCTCGAAGAGTAGGATTCGACATCGTGTTGTCAAACGACCACCTGTCACACCGAACGCGTAGCCATGGCAAATACCACAAGCAGGGTAACCGCGTAAGGAGGAGAAGGAAGTATGAATCAAGCGATCATCCATCGTGTTTTGTGGTTTAAAACTTCGATACATTGCCATCTTGTGAATAAGTGAGGAATAACTCAGGCAGATGGTAAGGCAACACTAAAACGACGAGAAATGGATCTTCAAAGAAATCCACCTACATTCCTCGCCATAAAAGATGCCGTTCCCATCGGCAAATGACGTTAATAAAAGAAGACTGGGTATAAAGGCAGTTCGTCTCCCTACGAAACAACTTATTTACCAATTTATGCGCAAACGGATGTAGAACGTAGGCAAACATTCCGACAAAAGTGACTCACACGCGACTAGCATACGAAATATGCGCATCGTAAAACAGTTTTTCAACTTATTTTACCAGCAGGAAAAGTGACAGATAAAATCTATCGAAATCAAAGAGATAAACTACTACCTCTGCATTCTAAGGCCTTCCCTTTATGATGGCTCACGGTGGCGAGAATACGTGCAAAACAGAATGAAAAGCACGCTCCAGAGCCTAACATTAACTACTTCGTAAAATATCAGCCACTTCAACATCACTTTCCAAGGAGATCTCCAACCCCTATCGTTGCCGTTTGAGGGATACATCCTATCAAAATCCACGCTCCAGAGCAGGTGTGTGGATGATCTCAGTGTAGCCATCGTGCCGTGGTGCTACCATCTCTCTTACCAAAACTAAAGATTGTGGAGCGCTTCAGTCCAGCCTTTTCTGCCCCCGACAACTCCTCCGCGTAGCGTTTAGCCTCCCGTGCCTGTCCCTCGAACGCAAAGATAGTCTTCACCGCTCCCAGCACCTCGCCCGCAATTCCATTGGCTCTCGAGTAGGCGGCGCGTTCTTCCGCACTCAATTTTCTTACGACAAAACCAACGGCAGCAAAGGAACCACCCACAAGAGGAAAGAAGGCTGCTAA
>NW_020170514.1:204142-213766 GCF_000524195.1 Echinococcus granulosus | reverse complement strand
AGAGATCGTACGAACGCAAAAGCCACTGGTAGAAATTTTTGCATGAATAACTATGGCAAAATTAGCATTAAGAATTTTGTCAGTGCCTCTTTGAATGAACAGCTTAGTTTGTGAGATCGCATGATAGATTGGCTAAGGATAATAAAAAGCAGCAGCATTATCACTGACTGATAAATTTGGTAGAAAAAGATACTTTTGTATTGAAATTAGTCACGTGAAATGGTGGAAACGGATGGTACTATCCTGCTTCATCTAAGGAAATACACGGGCAATATCCAAATGCATAACTCACAAATGCAGGGTTGCGATTTTATAAGCAATCATATATCATTATAATATTGTAGCAAGCTAGAATTTCACTAAGCGCGGATGAATATAATGGGAACATTGTTAAGGGGGTAACTTAACGTACGTAAACGGCCTCTGATGGGCAGCTGACTGAAGGTAGCCTTCATTTTGGCACCAATTTTGTCAAGGAGGTCATCGGGAGAGAGAAGATGCGAAGCTCTGACCTCAGTGGAGAGCTCGGTTAGGGACATCAGCTCGAAACGGATGCACCCAATCAACTCAGATCGTGCGTCTGCAGTCTCGCGGTCCAAGTGGGCACGCACCTCCTCTAGTGTCGCCTGGCCCGCATCGCTCGTCTTCGATTTTGCACCTGCAATACAACGGAGAAGACATCACTCGATCCAGTCAAAGTAACACAATAAGCTAAGCGCTTAATTGACTCCAATCATAGTCATGTATAGTCAGAATAAATTACATTTTGGTCAACTTGTCCTTGACTAAACAAATAACTCGAATCCAGAATTTGTCATCTAAGTGACCCAGATGATAGAGTAGAACCTCACAAACGAACACGCGAAACCGGAGTGCAATCAACCTGTCAGTTACCTAATGTGCGCCAGCTTCATACCCTGTTTGCCACCAGAATCTGAGAGAAATAGTGTTCACCCCGATTCATGTCCTATTATTTCAATGTGAGGCCAAGTACCGTTGTTTTTCCTTTTAATTAAATCATATTGCGGAACACTGACAACAGACATATTGAGGTCTCTGGAATGTGAGTTAAAAATTATAGAAACACTTTTGTACAAAACCTCGGAACCTGTTAGCACCAGTTTGATATAAATCCGGTTTAAAATCAGATCAGTTGAAAATATGAAGGTCGAGAATCCTAATTTAGGATCAGTACCGAAATGAAGTTATAACAAATAACGAAAGTCGAATGGACATACCACCACTGGTAACTGAGTCAGGGGTGCTTGCAGAACTGAAGAGGGATTCTGAGGAGTTACTACGCGTGCTGGGTAGGAGTGCATGTCCCGTGAGCTGAATCTTTCGGGCAACAGGAGAACAAGGAGGTGCAGGAAGCAAAAAAGTATTTGCCGTAGTAGTTTGCAACTTGAGTTGTTGCTGTTGCTGTTGATCATCGGATGAGACGGATACCGAGGGTAAAGAGGAAGAGGCAATGAGAGCCGCAAATTTCTCGAACCGCGAATGATAGTCCGCCTCCAACCAAGCCTGAACTCCACGCAAAACTTCAACCTCAGGAACGTAGAAACTGTCCCGGGAGAACATTCGCACAACTGAAGCCTGACGATGATAGTTAATTCTTTAAATAATACTACCTATATATTATCAGTTATAGTGCAATAAAGATAAATAGAATGCACAATTTTAGAGGCTTGCGTAAAGTTCTAATCTCATATTGATAAAAACTACCACACTGACACAAAACAACCTAGACGGCATCGCATAAGTTGTGTGAAATGATGGTACATTCGATGTTGGAAAACCGGACTTCAGTGACATTTAATTATGAGCGAAAGATAAAAAAAAGTGGAAAGAGACATTTAGTCAATATATAATAGGAAATCAAAGTCGTTCAAGTTGTTATAATATCCTGAATAACTAGCAAAATGCAAGAGGTAAGAAGCATACTCTTGAAAGATGCAAAAATTGCGGATGGGCTAAAATCACGGCAGGCGAACGGTCTATAGTTTGCAAGCATGCGTCAATAAGGTCTTCCAAATCATATGTAATGGCTAAGTCATAGATCTGACAGACGTTCTGAAGTGTTAACGAACGTATGAAGTGAGCGGTGAGGTCGTTTTGAAGATCGGGGAAGTTGTATTGGCAAACTAAACCGAGGACGTCAAAAGCGTCTTCTATCTAGAATACAGAAAAATGAGCATAGTAAGGATAAGTTAGGCAAAGAATTAGGATAAACAAGTAAATGCCTACAGTAACGCTAGAAATGCAAAGTTTTCCTGTGTAAATATATTCGATAACATGGAAAAATGCCGAGGGGCTGATTCCATTAAGATGAATTATGGAAGAATGTGTTTCTGCAAGGCCACCAAAAAGAAGGGCCCGAAAATATTCACATCTGGAGGCGAGAATCACACGATGAGCAGGGAATCGCGTACCACCCACAATTAGAGTAATGTCAGTAAAATCTTTGGTTTTGAACAACGCCGCGATATGATCAACGATTTCTGTGGAGTGGTCAACGTAAAGAGAAATATTTCCATCTCTAGACATGTGAAGAGCCCCACCTAAAGCAAAAAAACATGGCAACTAGACCGAGGCAAATAAAAAGTGATGCTACTTCTTCGAATGCTTGGGAAACGAAGCAGTACAAGCAAAAATTCGAAAGGGCGAAGACATTTTCCGGGGATTAATTATAAGTTTTGCTAAGACAGATTCAAAACAGGTGGTCCATAAAGAAAGAGAAAAAGAGATTAAACCCATTTCAAGTGTACATTCAACGATGAAAAAACCCAAAACGATAAGCCACGAAATCGAACAAGCCGCGTAAGTAGGGGAGCTCACAATGAGGGGATATAACATTTGTACAGATATGCCTATGAACAAAAACAGACCAAAAAACAGGTGTAGCACAAGCAGAAAAAAACAGAAATATTTTGCTGTGATACACCGGCATATGCATAGGTGAGGAGTCACTTTTGGCTTGACCTTTGTACCTCGCCGGTTGGGCTGGCCTTCAAGCCATGCAGTAGCTTAGATACCTTCTCTGTGCTGGATATATATGTGTATATTCTGTCCCATTATTATTGTGAAGCGAGACTCATCGGTCTCCGCTCCCCTATTCCTTGCGTTCTTAGACAAGCCCGGTTGATTCACTTTGAACATCTTTATTAAAGGTGACAAGAGGGGAGGGAAAATACTATGTTCAAGAAGGAGGGGAGCTGTAGTCACTAGGTACAGGAGAAGACAATCTGACCACGAGATTCTAATTTTCTTTTGCCTTTTCCCTGAAAGGTACATTAAAACAACGTAGGTATTACATTGTCTTCTTATGTCTTCAGGGAGGTCTTGAGACGCTACGGTACAAACAACACAAGTTAAAAATTTACAAAGGATACGAAATGGGCATGCATTCAATGTCAGAAAACGTGCGAAGCGAGTAATGTGACTTTAGAAATAAAAAAGTACTAAGCTGGCATTGCCGGCACCACAAAAGTACCCCTCACATCTGAGGCTGACAATTGGGAAAGGGAGGACAAAAAGCAAAGAACCGAAAAGTTTGTCACACTCATATTTGTTAATGTAAATATAGTTAATTTATGTAAATCCTATTTGCATTGCTTCCTCATATTAGAACATTGTGGTATGTAGCGTCCCGAGACTCCCTTAAGACGAAAGAAGACACAATACTCGGGCAGAATATATGTATTCGGCACGGAGAAGGTGTCTGGGCTATTGGCATGGCCCAAAAGGCCAGCCCACCCAGCGAGGTACAAGGGGGCTAATTCGAAGCACAAAAGTGGCGCCTCACCGGAACCGAGGGATAAACCACCATCGTATTACAGGTATTTGTTTGAAGAAGTAGGAAGACATAGGACCCTAAAAGAGCATGCACAATATACGGAGAAGGTTTGGTGAATATTGGCATGAAATGGCTGCAAGTGGGATACGATGGTTGTTTATCTCCCGATTTTAGAGGTCAACCACTTTTGACTTGGCCGTTGAACCTCGCCGGTCAGGCTGGTCTTAAAGTCATGCTAGTAGCTCAAATACCCTCCCTGCGCCGAAAACATATGCTCTACCCGACTATTACGTCTTCCTTCTTCTTCTTCTTCAGGGAAGTTTCGGGGTGATACACAAGTGTGGCGTCCCGAGACTCCCCGAAGACGAAAGAAGACACAATGCTCGTGCAGAATATATATATTTAGCACGGAGAAGGTGTCTGGGCTATTGGCATGGCCCAAAAAGCCAGCCCACCCAGCGAGGTACAAGGGGGCTAATTCGAAGCACAAAAGGGGCGCCTCACCAGAACCGAGGGATAAACCACTATCGTATTACACAAGCCCATTTGACGAAAATGAAATAGTTAAAAATAAAAAAGGGCTCAGCAAACGGTGACTTGATTAATCAACTGATGAGTAAAAAAGGATAATACAAAAACAAATTTACAAAAAAGGAAACAGAACAGAGAGAATACAAAAAAAGTAAACACCAAGAAGAGGAAAAGAAGCAATTAGAAAGAAAAAAGGAAAAAGAAGAAAATTTAAATGTTGGGAAGGTAAAGAACAAAAAATAAAAAGGAATTAGCGGAAAAAGAAGGAAAAAAAAGGTGAAAAGATCCACGAAGCAAGAGGATCCAAAAAAAATGGAAAAAGAAAAGAAGAAAAAAGGCTAAGAAATGGCCAGAAAAATGACGAAGAAACAAGAGGAAAGAAAGAAAAAAAACGAAAAGTAATGCCAAAAGAGGATGAAGAGAGATCGTACGAACGCAAAAGCCACTGGTAGAAATTTTTGCATGAATAACTATGGCAAAATTAGCATTAAGAATTTTGTCAGTGCCTCTTTGAATGAACAGCTTAGTTTGTGAGATCGCATGATAGATTGGCTAAGGATAATAAAAAGCAGCAGCATTATCACTGACTGATAAATTTGGTAGAAAAAGATACTTTTGTATTGAAATTAGTCACGTGAAATGGTGGAAACGGATGGTACTATCCTGCTTCATCTAAGGAAATACACGGGCAATATCCAAATGCATAACTCACAAATGCAGGGTTGCGATTTTATAAGCAATCATATATCATTATAATATTGTAGCAAGCTAGAATTTCACTAAGCGCGGATGAATATAATGGGAACATTGTTAAGGGGGTAACTTAACGTACGTAAACGGCCTCTGATGGGCAGCTGACTGAAGGTAGCCTTCATTTTGGCACCAATTTTGTCAAGGAGGTCATCGGGAGAGAGAAGATGCGAAGCTCTGACCTCAGTGGAGAGCTCGGTTAGGGACATCAGCTCGAAACGGATGCACCCAATCAACTCAGATCGTGCGTCTGCAGTCTCGCGGTCCAAGTGGGCACGCACCTCCTCTAGTGTCGCCTGGCCCGCATCGCTCGTCTTCGATTTTGCACCTGCAATACAACGGAGAAGACATCACTCGATCCAGTCAAAGTAACACAATAAGCTAAGCGCTTAATTGACTCCAATCATAGTCATGTATAGTCAGAATAAATTACATTTTGGTCAACTTGTCCTTGACTAAACAAATAACTCGAATCCAGAATTTGTCATCTAAGTGACCCAGATGATAGAGTAGAACCTCACAAACGAACACGCGAAACCGGAGTGCAATCAACCTGTCAGTTACCTAATGTGCGCCAGCTTCATACCCTGTTTGCCACCAGAATCTGAGAGAAATAGTGTTCACCCCGATTCATGTCCTATTATTTCAATGTGAGGCCAAGTACCGTTGTTTTTCCTTTTAATTAAATCATATTGCGGAACACTGACAACAGACATATTGAGGTCTCTGGAATGTGAGTTAAAAATTATAGAAACACTTTTGTACAAAACCTCGGAACCTGTTAGCACCAGTTTGATATAAATCCGGTTTAAAATCAGATCAGTTGAAAATATGAAGGTCGAGAATCCTAATTTAGGATCAGTACCGAAATGAAGTTATAACAAATAACGAAAGTCGAATGGACATACCACCACTGGTAACTGAGTCAGGGGTGCTTGCAGAACTGAAGAGGGATTCTGAGGAGTTACTACGCGTGCTGGGTAGGAGTGCATGTCCCGTGAGCTGAATCTTTCGGGCAACAGGAGAACAAGGAGGTGCAGGAAGCAAAAAAGTATTTGCCGTAGTAGTTTGCAACTTGAGTTGTTGCTGTTGCTGTTGATCATCGGATGAGACGGATACCGAGGGTAAAGAGGAAGAGGCAATGAGAGCCGCAAATTTCTCGAACCGCGAATGATAGTCCGCCTCCAACCAAGCCTGAACTCCACGCAAAACTTCAACCTCAGGAACGTAGAAACTGTCCCGGGAGAACATTCGCACAACTGAAGCCTGACGATGATAGTTAATTCTTTAAATAATACTACCTATATATTATCAGTTATAGTGCAATAAAGATAAATAGAATGCACAATTTTAGAGGCTTGCGTAAAGTTCTAATCTCATATTGATAAAAACTACCACACTGACACAAAACAACCTAGACGGCATCGCATAAGTTGTGTGAAATGATGGTACATTCGATGTTGGAAAACCGGACTTCAGTGACATTTAATTATGAGCGAAAGATAAAAAAAAGTGGAAAGAGACATTTAGTCAATATATAATAGGAAATCAAAGTCGTTCAAGTTGTTATAATATCCTGAATAACTAGCAAAATGCAAGAGGTAAGAAGCATACTCTTGAAAGATGCAAAAATTGCGGATGGGCTAAAATCACGGCAGGCGAACGGTCTATAGTTTGCAAGCATGCGTCAATAAGGTCTTCCAAATCATATGTAATGGCTAAGTCATAGATCTGACAGACGTTCTGAAGTGTTAACGAACGTATGAAGTGAGCGGTGAGGTCGTTTTGAAGATCGGGGAAGTTGTATTGGCAAACTAAACCGAGGACGTCAAAAGCGTCTTCTATCTAGAATACAGAAAAATGAGCATAGTAAGGATAAGTTAGGCAAAGAATTAGGATAAACAAGTAAATGCCTACAGTAACGCTAGAAATGCAAAGTTTTCCTGTGTAAATATATTCGATAACATGGAAAAATGCCGAGGGGCTGATTCCATTAAGATGAATTATGGAAGAATGTGTTTCTGCAAGGCCACCAAAAAGAAGGGCCCGAAAATATTCACATCTGGAGGCGAGAATCACACGATGAGCAGGGAATCGCGTACCACCCACAATTAGAGTAATGTCAGTAAAATCTTTGGTTTTGAACAACGCCGCGATATGATCAACGATTTCTGTGGAGTGGTCAACGTAAAGAGAAATATTTCCATCTCTAGACATGTGAAGAGCCCCACCTAAAGCAAAAAAACATGGCAACTAGACCGAGGCAAATAAAAAGTGATGCTACTTCTTCGAATGCTTGGGAAACGAAGCAGTACAAGCAAAAATTCGAAAGGGCGAAGACATTTTCCGGGGATTAATTATAAGTTTTGCTAAGACAGATTCAAAACAGGTGGTCCATAAAGAAAGAGAAAAAGAGATTAAACCCATTTCAAGTGTACATTCAACGATGAAAAAACCCAAAACGATAAGCCACGAAATCGAACAAGCCGCGTAAGTAGGGGAGCTCACAATGAGGGGATATAACATTTGTACAGATATGCCTATGAACAAAAACAGACCAAAAAACAGGTGTAGCACAAGCAGAAAAAAACAGAAATATTTTGCTGTGATACACCGGCATATGCATAGGTGAGGAGTCACTTTTGGCTTGACCTTTGTACCTCGCCGGTTGGGCTGGCCTTCAAGCCATGCAGTAGCTTAGATACCTTCTCTGTGCTGGATATATATGTGTATATTCTGTCCCATTATTATTGTGAAGCGAGACTCATCGGTCTCCGCTCCCCTATTCCTTGCGTTCTTAGACAAGCCCGGTTGATTCACTTTGAACATCTTTATTAAAGGTGACAAGAGGGGAGGGAAAATACTATGTTCAAGAAGGAGGGGAGCTGTAGTCACTAGGTACAGGAGAAGACAATCTGACCACGAGATTCTAATTTTCTTTTGCCTTTTCCCTGAAAGGTACATTAAAACAACGTAGGTATTACATTGTCTTCTTATGTCTTCAGGGAGGTCTTGAGACGCTACGGTACAAACAACACAAGTTAAAAATTTACAAAGGATACGAAATGGGCATGCATTCAATGTCAGAAAACGTGCGAAGCGAGTAATGTGACTTTAGAAATAAAAAAGTACTAAGCTGGCATTGCCGGCACCACAAAAGTACCCCTCACATCTGAGGCTGACAATTGGGAAAGGGAGGACAAAAAGCAAAGAACCGAAAAGTTTGTCACACTCATATTTGTTAATGTAAATATAGTTAATTTATGTAAATCCTATTTGCATTGCTTCCTCATATTAGAACATTGTGGTATGTAGCGTCCCGAGACTCCCTTAAGACGAAAGAAGACACAATACTCGGGCAGAATATATGTATTCGGCACGGAGAAGGTGTCTGGGCTATTGGCATGGCCCAAAAGGCCAGCCCACCCAGCGAGGTACAAGGGGGCTAATTCGAAGCACAAAAGTGGCGCCTCACCGGAACCGAGGGATAAACCACCATCGTATTACAGGTATTTGTTTGAAGAAGTAGGAAGACATAGGACCCTAAAAGAGCATGCACAATATACGGAGAAGGTTTGGTGAATATTGGCATGAAATGGCTGCAAGTGGGATACGATGGTTGTTTATCTCCCGATTTTAGAGGTCAACCACTTTTGACTTGGCCGTTGAACCTCGCCGGTCAGGCTGGTCTTAAAGTCATGCTAGTAGCTCAAATACCCTCCCTGCGCCGAAAACATATGCTCTACCCGACTATTACGTCTTCCTTCTTCTTCTTCTTCAGGGAAGTTTCGGGGTGATACACAAGTGTGGCGTCCCGAGACTCCCCGAAGACGAAAGAAGACACAATGCTCGTGCAGAATATATATATTTAGCACGGAGAAGGTGTCTGGGCTATTGGCATGGCCCAAAAAGCCAGCCCACCCAGCGAGGTACAAGGGGGCTAATTCGAAGCACAAAAGGGGCGCCTCACCAGAACCGAGGGATAAACCACTATCGTATTACACAAGCCCATTTGACGAAAATGAAATAGTTAAAAATAAAAAAGGGCTCAGCAAACGGTGACTTGATTAATCAACTGATGAGTAAAAAAGGATAATACAAAAACAAATTTACAAAAAAGGAAACAGAACAGAGAGAATACAAAAAAAGTAAACACCAAGAAGAGGAAAAGAAGCAATTAGAAAGAAAAAAGGAAAAAGAAGAAAATTTAAATGTTGGGAAGGTAAAGAACAAAAAATAAAAAGGAATTAGCGGAAAAAGAAGGAAAAAAAAGGTGAAAAGATCCACGAAGCAAGAGGATCCAAAAAAAATGGAAAAAGAAAAGAAGAAAAAAGGCTAAGAAATGGCCAGAAAAATGACGAAGAAACAAGAGGAAAGAAAGAAAAAAAACGAAAAGTAATGCCAAAAGAGGATGAAGATGTAAAAATAAAAATAAAAGGCCAAAATGGAAAGAAGAAACGGAAAAATAGGAGGAAGCATGGCAAAGAGAGGAAAAAAAAAAAGACACAACAAAAGAAAGTATAAATCACCAAAAGACGGAAGGTAAA
>NW_020170514.1:104907-204042 GCF_000524195.1 Echinococcus granulosus | reverse complement strand
GGCCACCTGGCTGGAGGTGATAACTGAGGCTTTTGGTTTGTTCATTACCTCTGTCGTCGCTTCGTGTTGGCTTTCCCTTTGTATTGTGTGGATCTGGGTCCTAGTCACTGGACGTTCCGCCTCTTCGTAGCTGGTTGTAGCCCTTGCCACGGACGACTCGTACACTGATTGTACCGTTCCAAATTTAAGGGTGGGTGCCCTGACAACTGCGGTTGGTTGAACCGTGGGTATGAGATCCACAACAGCTGCTGCGTATTCCATTTTCGGTAAGACTAATTCTTTAGTAGATGTACTCTCGTAAAGTTTCTGGAATGCTGCCTGTACCGTGCCATATCTGATTAGAACAGGTGTAGGTGTCGCCTCAAGTGGTGGAGCTGCGTGCACCGTTACAGTGCTTTCCTTTTGGATGATGGGCATTGGCTCCTCCACTACCATTGTTTCTGTTCCTCTGCTCACATCAGCAGACAACGGTTCGGTGGCGGTGCCAACTGTCTGTGTGGAAATCTTGGTCCTCTTTGTCACCAACACAGAAGACACAGTAGTGGAAGTTTCTTTCTCCTGTGCGCCGATGCCAGTGTCCACATGCTCTAGACTATACCCACTGGAGGTCATCTCGGTCTCTGGTCTCAGGATACTCGACGTCACTTCCGACTTCGGTGTTGCTGTAGCAGTGGGTGGAACAGAGTGCAATACAATAGGCTTTGCGGGCTCAATCATCGCCTCAGTCATGGTCGCCGTTGACGTAGTAATGCGATGCGGAATTGCAGTCGATGTGACAATCAGACTCTGTGGTACCTCTGTAACGTGAGTTGTCGTTTCGGCTTGACTAGGCGATATTAGTGCCTGCACTTCCAGCGAATGCATCAGCGGACGTTTGGGAAATGATAGCAACGAATCTGATGTTGTGGTAGCCTGTACTTCTATCGTTCTATTTTTCACCTCAATCATCGGCACTTTTTCTTTTATAACTGCACGTTGTTCAGGAATATAGTCTACCTGAGTCTTTGCTATTAACATTTCAACCCTTGGTGGTACTTGCATTTTTTCGGCCTTGTATTTTATCTCTTCCTTTGTTAATACGGCCGTGTCTACCACTTTAGTTTTTTCAATTTCTGCTGTAATGGTGACCTCATATTTTTCTTGGATTGGTGTTTGTGTCTGGCCGAATTTCACTTTAATTGGCGCAGGTTTTGCCTCAACCGGTGGGGCTGTGTGAACCACAGATTCTGTCCTTTCTTCTCTTATCAAGTGCGTCGGTTCGTCGATTACCATCGCCTCTGTCCATGCGTCTACATAGGAAGCCAAGGGTTCTGTAGTGATACCAATCACCTGTGTCCTCTTGGTTAGCAGTTTTCGTGGTTTAGTAGATGGAGATGTATGTTCCACAGGCGGCATTGCTGCTTCGATCCTTACTTCCGTCATTGTTGCATTTGACACGAGTTTTGGACGAGGAAGCTCACTTGAAGTTACTGTTATGCCCTGTGGTACGTCCATCATCTTGGAGGCCGTTTCCGCCTGACCAGTTACCATCACGGCTTGAATTTCAACTGAACGTATAATCGGTTCAGTTGATACCACTTCCACGTGTTTAACTGTTTGGATTGCCTGAGCTTCTGCATTGCACATTATTGGCTTTGAAGGTGTTACCTCCTTGGCTACAGCCACGTAGTGTTCTGGAATGTAGATGGTTTGTGACTTGGCCGAGGATAGTACAACCTTCTCAGGTAATGGCATTTCTACAACCTTCGGTTTCGTTTCAGCTATTGTCAAGGCGGATGTGTCCATAACTTTGGGCTTCTCAACTTCACCTGTCATGATACCTTCGTAGCGCAGCTGATACGGAGTCTGAATCAAACCGAACTTTACCTTTAATTGGATGGGTTTCGTTTCAACCGGTGGTGCTGACTGAACCTTTACGGTGCTTTCCCGTTTAATAACAGGCATCGCTTCCTCTATCACAACTGTTTCTGTCCACGCGTCCACAAACGTTGCCAAAGGCTCGGTAGTGATACCAATAGCCTGCACTGAGACTTTAGACACTGGAGCCTTAGACACCGAGGATGTGGTTGTATTAATGTCTATTGCTGGGGCTCCTGTACCCGAGTCTCTTCGTTCCAGACCTGTTCTAGGAATGGGTAGGGCTGAGCGTTCAACAACGGTTTGTTTAGGTTGGATTAAGACTTCTGTCATGGTGGCAGTTGACATGGTTGCTGGTTTAGTAAGCTCAGCGGATGAAATGGTCGAATCTTTGGGTCTTTCAATGGCATGTGTTGCTGTCTCCATGTAACCGAGATCCATCACTGCCTGTATCTCCACTGAATGCATTTCTGGTTTGGAAGATGTCGATAGAAAAGTCTCTAACTTTCCTATGGCTTGCACTTGCACCGTACGTATCACGACCTTCGAAGGTGATTTTCCTTCAGTCACAGTTACATGGTGTTCAGGAATATATGTTATCTGTGATCCGGCCGAGGATAGCACAACCTTAGCGGGCGCTGGTATTCGTACAACCTTAGTTTCCAATCCTACCATCCTCGAGGTGGATGTCTCCACTACTGTTGGCTCCACTTCACCAGTGACAATCCCTTCGTAGTGCAATTGGAATGGTGTCTTTACTAACCCGTATCTTAATGTTACAGGCGTTGGGGTTGTCTCAATCGGTGGAGCTGAGCGAACAGCTACGGTACTTTCTTTCTTAATCAAAGGCATTGCGTCTTCAAACACGATTGTTTCCATTCCTCTGTTCACAATATTAGGTCCACGTTCGGTCATTGGGCCAACGGTCTGTGTATAAACCTTTGATGCTGGTTTCTCAGGCGCTGAGGTCACTGCGCTGGTAACCTTCTTCTCTGATGCTGCAATGCCAGCATCTATGTGCTCCGGACTCCAAGCACTTGAAGCCATTTTGGCCGGGTGCGAAGGATGTTCAATGAATGAGGTCACTGCGGTGTAAACCTCTGTTTGAGGAAGCTGTGGTGCAATCGGCGGTGCTGAATGCAAAACATCGGGTTGGTCAGATTTAATGAAGATATCCGTCATTGTTCCAGACAGCACTGTCTTACGACTAGCAACCTCGCTTGAAGAGATTAATGATTCTTTCGGTCTGTCAACAATGCCCTTTGTCGCCTCAACGTAACCAGGTGTTTTAACTTCCGGAATGTAGGTTACCTGGGATTTGGCAGTTGATAAGACAACTCTTTCAGGAAGTGGCATCCCTACTGTTGTCAAGTGGGTCGTGACCTCAACTTTAAGTTTTTCAACTTCGCCCACAAAGCTGCCTTCGTAATGCAGATGATATGGTGTCTGTATTAGCCCGTATCTTACTGTAATAGGCACAGGAGTCGCCTCAACCGGTGGGGCTGAGTGAACTTTAATCGCGGTCTCCCGTTGGATAATGGGGACTGGTTCCTCTACGACATCTGTTCCCGTCCACGCATCTACAAGTTCAGCTGAAGGTGCAGTAGAGACAGCAATTGCCGTAGACTTAGCCGCTGGCGAAACGGTACTAACCCTCTCCCTCGATGGAGCTACGATACCTGAATCCGGCAGTTCAGCACTCCGCCCACTGGAAATCACTTCAATTAGATGTGCAGGCTCCTCAGAAGCCGAGGTCACTGTGGTGATGATTTCCGAAGCTGGTACTTGTTGCAGAGTAGGTGGAGCAGCGTGTACGATTTGGGGTCCTACGGGTTCGACCAGCACTTCAGTCATCGTGGCTGTGGTTTTAACTCCTTCCCTCCTTCGAATTGATGTCTGTGTTGATGTTGTGGAACAGTTGAACATTGGTGGTTTTATTATTCCCTCATATTCATCTTTACTGGTCATTTGAACGCCTCGTTCGTAATAATCTCCACTTTTCGTTGTTCCTGAAACAATTGCTTCCATTGTTCTTTCTGAAATTGGTCGACGCTCTCTTGGTTCCTGTTGAGACGGTTCTAGTGACACATCGTGCTTCAACTTCATCTCTCCATTCGCGTCAGACTGCCATGATGCAACTCTTGGCTCTACCATTAGCACGTCTTTTGCGTCTATTGGGATTTTCTCAATGTCTATTTGAATCCCTCTGCTTTGTCGGTTATCGCCAGTCGGAATCATGGTATCTTGTGTGCTTTTTGCTGCGGTGATTTGCAAGTAGACCATCGAGACATCGCCTTTTTGTGGTCCAGATGTAAATTGAAGATGACGTCGACTACGATACCGTCCATCCGGTGAAGAAATCATTGGAACTTCTCCACGTCGCCGCATCGCCTTTTCTAGATTAATCTTCCTATTCAATGTCATCGAACTAACCACGGAATCTTTAGTCTCCTCAATCGCCTCCGAGATTTGTTCACCAGGTCGTTTGCGGGTTGGTTTGTAGAGAAGCCTACCCCTCTTCCGCGGTTGACCGGTGTCGCCCTCATCACTAGATTCCGTCAGTAAGTCATCTACATCAACAATAATGGCTTTTCGATGCGGTCGCCTGACGTATCGTGGCCTATTGGTTAGTGCAGTCGACCGATGAGCCGCATCTCTGGTATACAGCTGAAATTCGTGGGGCGAAAGATCTTTATTCCTCTCAATGTCGTACTGCGAACCACTCGTCTCCGATTCGCCCGAAAGCTCCTCCGATGATGAGTAATATTCGCCGAAGATGGTGTGTACTTTGTGGATTGGAACCCTCGGGGAGCGCTGTTGAGTTCGGAGGGTATTCACCTGACGGATCATCTTTTCCAACTTCCTATGTTCTTCAACAGACTCTTCGCTAAAAACAACACATTAGTTGGGGTAACTGAACTTACTAAACGTATTTTAGGTCCCCTATGGATTTCATGGTTGATGCATCGAGAATGTCTCGGCTGGTGTTTTCCTCAACGTCCTTCATGAAGCGCTTGATCTGGTTGACATGATCCTAGAAAAGCGTTACATCATATTTAATAGGGAAGTGACAAAAAAGACAACGCTGATTAAGTAGCTTAGTTGCGAAATGGGTTCAAACCAAAGCTTTTCAGCATTTTAAAAAGCATGCTACTAATTTTAGTACCAGACAGAGCTTTAATTTTGACTCCACTATGATTAGGAAGGGCTCAAAATGCAACTTACTCTCAACTTTTGAACTGTTTTTCGGTACGACGCTACCTCCGTGATCTTCACGTACAAGTATTCGGAGGTTTCTTCGCCTAAATTGGCATTCATTTAAAATATATACTCAAGAACTTACGAGGATCTTGACGGCTTATTTTCTCCCTCAAAGTGGTTATCAGTTCGTTGAGGAATTTGTTGGCTGTTCCACTCTCTGGATCCTCACACGGAAAAGCTCTTTCAACTTCCTCCAAAAATTGCTCGAAAACTCTCTCGTTTTCCAGCCGGATGTACTAAAGTGTTGATAAAGTTGGTAGCATTCAAACACACACCTCCACATCAACTATGCTTGCACACTATTGTCTATGAAAGCTAGCTTGATTAGGCTAGTAAAATGCGTACTCATCATGAGCATCAAAGTGATGAACGCCGTAAAGAAGTGGAGGATAAAAGTCCTACCTTAGCATCAATGAGGCTTGAGAAGTAGGCAGAGAGAGCTTTCACGCCCTTCGTTAGCCAGATATCGATAGCTTCTCTCCACATATTGGTGAAGAAATCGTAGATCCTACAAAGGAAAAGGATACATTAATCAAAGGTTAAGCAAAATCATCCTTTTTGTCACCGGAATCTCATGATGAAATAAAAGAACAACCTCATGAAAGACACTTCATGCTTTTGAGGGCAATAAAGTATGGCACTTAAAATCAGTCTACTTACTCATATGCATGGTTGATAGCCTCCTCATCATGCTCATTAACCATCACCGTGACGGCAGGCACATCGACAGTCAAGCTGCCATCCATGGTGCGGACCTTCCACATCACGGGTTCGCGTTGACTACAAAGAGTGTGGCTGCATCCAGGCGGGGTGGCACTAATAGACACATCACTGGGACCGCTGGTACTTCCAGTGGTGGTGGAGGATTCACTCGCATTCCTTCTGCGCCTTCCATTCATTTCCTCCTCCGTCACCGATCCCGACTCCACGTCCTCCACATCTGTCTGGCTTGTAGTCTCTGTAGAGGTGGACAGCGGCAATCCACAAATCGCACAGCCTGGACGACGGTGAAGGCTGCAGTGGGGTAAACAGGTGCTGCATTCCGAAGCTTCTGAAGTGTCTGTTGTCTCTGAGCTGGTAGTCAAGGGTGTTGCATAGGCGTTGTCCAGTACGTAGACATGCTGACCGGCACGCAGACCGAAGTTCTTGGTAGAGTAGTCGCAGAGCATTATACCCGAGACGGGACGATTAAGTCCTCGTACACGAAGGTACACTGGATTTACACGCCGTGCTTTATCCAGGATTCGTAACACTTCTGAGGCCAAGGATTGAAACTTGAAAAGTCCTTCCTATGAGTTAAAATTTGTCATATTGAGCTAAAGTTCACCTATACCATCACAAACCTTCCTACTGTCCTTTAAGAGCCTGGAGTGGAACTTACGGTTATGTAAGAGTTTAGGCGAGTAGTGGTAATAGACGGGTACTCAACATCGATGTCCTTGTAGCGATCGTAGTTTGCTTTGGCTCTCTTTTGAAGAGATTTGAGGAAGTGATCACAGTTGTAGTAGAACTGAAGGTAAGATAAACGAAGTTGTTAAGTGCCCCAATTTGCAGCGAAGTCACACAGCAGCAAGTCATTCTTACCAGCTGGTATTCAGATGCATTCGAAATGTGAACTCGACTGACATTGGAGAGCCGCTGAACCGTTTTCCAACAAGCCCTAGTGTTCTTACTCAGATTCTGCAAAGTGGGAGTCAACAGGTAAGATCTACTGACAAATCAGGTAGTAGCAATACAGCATTCACACGCCATTAATTGCACCACTTACGCGATCCCAAAATTCTGGGCTGCCTTGTGCGTTGACGAGATCGACTGCGCGATCCGAAACTTTTTGAGCCATTTCCTGCGAATAAGAGGAACACAAGTGTATGCACTACAGCTTAATCCGACTTTCATTATTTTACCTATTTTTTTCATTTTTTACATCCTGAACAATCTAATATCCAACGAGACAACTAAAATGTGCACCAGGAGATTTCACACGACAGGGCTCTTCCAGAGGGGTTAAACTTAATTTGTGGAGGCGAAAATGAACGATAGGATCTTCCAGCAGTACCTCAAATTATGATACGATGAGAAGGAAATTTAACTCCGTCAAAGGGTTTGATTAAATTACACGGGAGCTTGGGTTGGATCCGGTAAAATTGACCCACTTGATCCCATTATACGAATCACCTCTACTCGTGTTCTGTAGACTGAAATGGTTAAAACTACACGGTATTCGGTAAAGTATATTGCTGTCGAAACAAAGTAAAGCATTTTGAAGCATGTAGGTAAGAAAAACTCCTAATCTTGCATTCTGATTTATGCAAAACATCGACAATTTGCATATCGCCTTCTGTGTGTCACCTCGTGGCTGCGTGCACGCACGCACAAGCGGACTGCCAACAGGATTGAGCGCAAGGTCTTGGCAGCTTATTGAGGTGTGCCAACTAGCTACTCGCACAGTTTCTGTAAATCCTACTTCTCAACATGGTCCTCTGCTGACTAATAAAAGATGTAACACATAAATTGAGCAAAGATGGCACAACTGCCAATCCAAGAAGGCGCTAAAGTGAGTGCGCGCGTAAAGAATGTTGCACACCTAGCATTTAACGGGCCATAAATATTTTATTTCCCATATTCTCCTGTTCAACAGAGTTAGTAAATTGCATTACTTTTGTTTTCTTATGTGCTACTGCTACTGGCTTTGCCTTAATTGAAGAGGAGTGAGACTGAGCTAACTACTGGCCAAATGGATGGTTATGCATTCAAGTAAGCAGTAAGCTGCATCAAAAAGTAGGTCTTTTGGCTATTGTAAAGTAGTTGCTTTCTATTTGTCTTTTTTCGCTAAAAATTGGAAAAATAACTTACGGAAAACATATGCTCAAGACTGGTGATAGGGGAGAGGAACTCTAAGTGTTCCCGATTGATATTAATGAGGGTCTGGAGATTACTTGCATCCTGTTGGGGGTAGAGACCCTGAAAAAAAAGGGGATAGAAAACAATGGAATACATTGATCAATTGGATGTCTTTTTGTACGATAACTTAATGTGGGCGAAATACCTACCCTTGAAACGCATTTTTTCAGTTCATCCTCAAGGTAGGTTTGGTAGTCGAGTTCTTGCTCAAGAGCTTGGTGCGTCTCACCAATGTACTCCATGTTTATACCAGACTGTAATTTTACACAATAAAAATAGTAAAATGAATTTACCAGCAAGTGCTAGTAGGCCGTGATATATGCGTATTTACTGTTTTACCATCCTTTTCTTTTTAATTCATCATGGAAGAAAGTTTTGGCATGGATAGATTCCCAGCAGGTAAAATGATACTATATCAACCTAAAAGCACCGCATGAGACTCTCTTCAAGCATTATATAGGGGAATTTCTATTCAATTTAGGAAGGCATTTGTAAATGTTGAATGTTTGTTCCACAAAGCCAGTGCTTAGTTTTTGCATTCTTTGGAAAGTTACAATTTATTGTGGGGTGGTTATTACCCTGAGAAATACGCTACGATACGTCTTCCTTTTTATTCTTTCACACATTCGATTAAATGTTCTTAGTACAATAAATTTTGTAGTTCATTCAAATATCTTACTACTACACATTCTACCTATTTGTATTACCCAACAATTAACTACTGATAAGACGTCTGACAACTTCTGAGCAGTATGTGCATTCAATAATAAACTTCAAAATGTCGAGAGAAATTTAGCCAAGAATTACTCAAACATGCTACCACTGAATGTTGAGGTAATTGTGGTGATAGTCTAAAGCACTCAATTTCTAATGGAATTTCATATCCTTGAAGGAGTGATAAGTTCTTTTAGCACTTAACTGAGCGCGGGTTACAAAGTCAATTAAATGAACCAAACTTGAAGTCATTTTAAGTCAACTTAGTGGATAGAATCAAAGACTACAATATATATTATGTAGAGATCAAAAAGAAGAAAGGAGAAGGGGAACTCACCAGAAGATGCGGCAATGTCTCCGCCCTGCGTCGGTCATCGAAAATAGTTCCCGCGTCCATGTTGACGCTTGGTTAAAATGTTCCCCTTAATCAGAAATTAGTATTCGCTCGAAATCGAAATAGGCAAAAGAAATGGAGTAGTGTAGAGTGATCTGCGAAAATTGTGTTATGTCGTTAAGCCTCTCTCTCTTGCTCTCTCTCTCTCTCGCTGTGCACGTATGAATGTCACAGTGTGTGAGACCGACCTTATAGACACCTGAAAGGAGCCAATTGGCGACGCGTTGTGCGGCTCTCTTTAAGGGCGTTCCATGGAGGGCTGTATCTGCGTGGGCTTAGGTGAGCACAGGCTCACTATGACTCAGTCCAATGAGCGTGTGCGTGTGAGTGAGGAGGTGGCTTGACATCATGCCTCACGACACCGTCCGCTTTGTACGCGAAACTCGACTTCTTGTCCAAAGCAGACTTTACTACTTACGTGTTATCGATGGATGATGTTTAAGGAGCTAAAGATAGACTTGCTTTTCAAAGTAGATTGAGATTTAAGTATAATTTAAAAGCAGTTTAGTTTGGTAGATCACTTTCGTTCGCTTTGGTGATGGGGGGCAATTAAGGCGCCGTCGAGTGTGCCTCCACTAGGCGGCATGACCACCGGACCATGCCGCCAGCCCCTTCCGCCTATCCCTTCTGTACATTGGGGCTACATATTCTGACCCAGTGGCATATCTTCTTTCGATCTTGGGGAAGAAACTGGGCGCTACACAATCGTTGCTGTCCTCCAACTACAGAATTCCTCTTCTAATCAGACAGGGTTTATCCAAACTTTACTATATTTTCTGACAAAAATATTATATGAATGTACCTGATGGGTATTTTGTACATCATCCAAGTCGGAAATAAAAAAAATTGGGGGATTTACTGCACTATTATTTTAGGCTTCACCTATTCTGTCAATTTGAATGAGAGATATAGGTGGAAATTTGCAGTTAATTTATTCGTTTGAAGTATTTATGCAGTGGTGAGTACCTAAGTGAAACACTCTTATTGAGTTGGCACTCCATGAAGAAGTTGCTGTGAAAGTGGTTGTAAAATCCCATTAAGAAGGCTGTGCTTGTGTTTCACCTTCACCCGCCAGTCTGTCTGGCTGTCCATCGGACGGAGATCACACTGCTGGGAGGGACGAGCAACTTAACTGACATCTCGGCTTTATTGTCGCATGCTCACAAATTCCATTGAACTAGATTTAATTATGCATTTAATGAAAGATCTTCAATAACATGGATTTACTGGAGTACTTACTGCCAGTCGACGACTGGCACGTGATTTGTGTGGAAAATCAAATTGCAATTCTTTTAGTTGATCTAAGCTTTTTTTTACTGGTGTCTTGTGGACCTAAAAGTATTACTATTTTTCTGGGCCTAAAGTATCATAATCTGCAGACTTTTATGAAGACTAATTTAATTTCAAGAAATCTATGGCAAAATTTGAGGGGAAAACATGCTCCTGAAAGTCAGCTACGCCTTCTACGGTGCGGAAAAGTTATTGGGTTTTCGGCACCCAACAATACTTGAAAGACCTGAATAAACTTCCGCTTCACTTACGTTCCAATTACCATTTTCCAAGATGTTATATGTAAATGGCTCTGTAATACTTTGGTTGTTTGTTTAACTCTTCCTTTCCATTTTGCGAGTACTTAAGCCTCCTCCTTCGTTCTTCCTCCCTCCAGCTGCGTTGCCTCTGGGCCATGCTGTCAGCTCCCCCCAGTCGTTCCCTACGTCGGCAATACATATTTTGCCTTTTCGTCTTCGAGGAAGTCTCGGAGTGCTACGGAATGGTCAAACTTTGTTGCAAAAAGAAGACCAAGTGATGGAAGGCTTCTATTGAACGGTTTCGTTGCATATCGTAAGAGGTTTTCCTACAGTGGAAAAGCTCTCCAATTGCTGCCAGAGCTCTTGAAATTATTTCCACAAAAGAAGACCTTAGAATTTAGCTAGTTTTGAGGTTAATTGTGTTACATATGGGATCGCGTCAGACTGCACTCCCTTCCACCTCTCCAGATACTATTAATTACTTGGCAGCTGTCACACCAGTATGAACGATTGTGGCTCTCTCCTCCTCCCAAAGGAAACCTTTAATGGAAACGTATGGGTACTTAAGGTCGTAATTTAAATACCATGGTTTGAAGGCACTCTGAAGCGTTTGTTCATATCGCAGCATTCATTCTTAGTAATTAAGGTCAGATCATGGGATTTCCTCCCAGTTAAAATGAATGAGTGGTGTGTTTGAAGCTACATATCCATTTTATTCTTTGTAATCAATCTGAAAGCAGTTACTAGTATTTACGTTGTATTTCCAGGCAACCATTAAGCTTCATGTTATATAAGGCAGGGTTGAGGTAAAGTAAAATGCCTACGCCTATTTTACAAGCAAAAGAGTTGTTAGATTCTCCAATATTGTTGGAGGTTGTGTCCCCATTTGACCTTGAATGAACCACCTAAGTTAATGTGCTCTCCCATATGCCGCAGCGCCTGTGAGAGACAGGTGACCTCTAACGGCCTCTCTCTATGCGACCAATGTACCCCAAGACTAATTTACACATCCCAAGGTCAATTCTATCAAGGGCGGAGCAATTAGCTTTGAAAAAACATCATTATCGTCAAAATTTAGACGGAGTAGCTAACTAGATTTAATGGTTTAATTGTTTGCTCAACTCTCGGTTTTGTTAACGGACGACTTAGGCGCTGCGCCACCTTACCTCCTCCTGACAGCCTAGCCTCCAAGCCATGCCAGTAGCCTTAATCCATTTTGTAGCCCTACAATGCTTATTCTACCCAAGTACTATGGCTTCTTTCGTCTTCAGGGAAGTCTCGAGGCGCTACATAGGCACCCCTTTAATTACTTAGATGTACTCAGTCAATTATCTCAAGGTCACACGTTGACGAACCAATGAAGGTTGTCACAACTCCTAATTGACTTACTGAGATAAGGAGAGCGAGAGTTTAGTTCCAATTCTAAAGGAAAAGTAATTCTGTTGTCATTTTAGCTTCGATTCGAGGAAGATAAAGGCACAAGCGGGTGACTGCCTCCTGCAAAAGTCGATAGAGAGGCACCAGAAGTGGTGCATTCCACTGTGAACTAATTAACACTACTATGGGAGTTATGACTACATAGCACAGTGACGCTTGTCAAGAGGTCGCGCATTCATTTTTCACATGCAAATTGCTAAATTCAAAAACGCCAAATCGAGAACGCCACTTGTAACAAGTCAAATTTTACTGCCCCCCCGTCTCTCCTAGACTTGAAGACCAGCTTTATTTAAAACAAAAAATGCATCATATATTGTTGGCGGCACTTTTAACTTAAGAGAAAAAGAGAAGACAAACTTGCTTTTACTTTCTTAATGCTGCCGCTTAAATCTGACGCAACCACCTATTCTAAGCAGTTTCGCCCATTAGCGATCAAGGCGTACTTGAGGGGTACAATGAGGTGACTCTCCACTCCAAGTTGGGTTTGTTGTGCTACTCTGGTATGCAAGTCTGGCGTAGAGAATTCGATGTTAGCTTTGTAAACGTTATCATTAATACAACTGGTTAGGATTTCCTTTCGCGTCCATCTTCCTGCAGTAAAAAGAATAGACGAGTCAGGGTAAAGAACGTAAGTTGGGACTTCAGCGGGCCCTTTCACCCTCTCTTGATAAAGGAAAACAAAATTTCGATTTTGCCACCTAGTCATACAGCTGAAAAGCACGGGATTGTGGAATTTATTACCCTTCTAAGTAGGCATAAAATTCCTAACAAACACAGCCCAGCTAGGCATGAACTGGAGTTATAGGGCGAGCGATAAATCGTGACTGATGGCTAAGCAACTATTGCACCACGCGCTGTTGTTGTTGCCGTTGTTTCCGTCTCCAAGTAAGGCTCTACATGAAAAAGGGCTTTTTGTCTAAGAATTTTCACAAACACACGCACAAATGTTAAGAGCTCGGCAGAGTGGAGGCCACTTGAGAGAGCAAACCTAGAGCTCTCATGGCTACACATCTTGCCAACATGGCCTTAATGCAAATTGCACAGAGAGGCGCACACGCAATCCACCTCAGCTCCGCTTACACTCTCCGCTTTGGCGCACTCCGCTCCGCCGAATCACTCTCTGTCAGGCATCTTGTGCGGATTTGGTTGTGTGTGTGTGTGCGATGTGTAATGTATTGCGCAAGATTGCATTTGAACACCGCCTCGAGCTCTCCAGCCTGGCACACAGACAGTTTAAAGTAGTAAAAATACAAGATATCTAAACCACCTTGTCAGCTACATGTGAGGTATTTATATGCTCGGTCTTGGAGAAGATCAAAATCCACCTTTACCTCTGGGTAGTCAGTCAAGGTAATCTAATCCACTTTACGACAACGCAGCATAAGAGCGCAATTATTTGCCTCTAAAATAAAATTACAGGGAGAGTCACTGTAGTTCGAATATCTAGCTACCTTGACAGCTTTTGCAATGGGAGTATAGTAAATACCAATTAAATACGTTTATTTGTGCCTTTATCTCTCCTTCTCCGTTTTTGTCTCCTAGGTATCCAAAAAACTACCCTGAAAACATTCAGCTTGGTACTTGAAGAACTTAAGCTCACTGCTGGTAAAAGCTTGTTGTATAGGTGATCTGTCACCTTGCCTGGGTCAAAAATCCTCCCTCACTCAAGAAGAATGGGGTTCATTCAGATCAAATAAAAGCGGGCTTCTGATCCCCTAGACACCTCTCAAACAAACGAAAATTGATGTGCTTCAAGCTTTTCAATTATTGCTCGTTTATTTCACTATATGTTACGCAGCCTAGCTGAGGTAGTGTCAATTGAGGTGAAACGAACTATCTACCTTTCAATCAAGTGGTCTCCTTAATACTCAGCGGAGTTCGGACTAGCGAAAAAATTCCATGAAAAGGAGAACACCGACAAAGACAGCATTCATTTGTACACCAGTAACTCGATAAGTGAGAATCATGTACGGGTCAAATTTCTGAATCTGGATGCCTCAGATGTCATGCAAGTTCACGATTTACTGCAGGAAAGATAGGCTCTTGACACATTTGCCAAGCGCCAGGTAGCATCGTCTCTTTGTGATGGTTTGAAAGGTATTAAATACCACGACCGTTGCCTCGCTTATTCACTGTTTGAGTAGTATGGAGTAATTCATCTTGAAAAGTTGCCTTTTCGTTATCGTTTAATGGAACGATGTATTTGTGTAAGTTGCATCTTCAACTACTTTGAATCGGCAGTCTCCGCGCCCTTGGGAGAGTATTACTGTCTCATTTGTTTACACAAATATCATTTCCATTAACAACCAACTAGCAGCCTTTTACCTTTGCAAAAAGATCCGTCACGACTAATTTGTTTCATTGTGCTTTTAGAGATTGCCCGAGACATCAAAACAGATTACTCTCAAACATCTTCAGCGTCGGCGTAAACACCACCACCAAGGCCACAACTCTTCTGTTTTATTGCAGTAATGTGACACCAATTGCCAGTAAGTACCAAGGCTGTGGGTTGGATTGAAGTACTAAACACCTCTTTTTCGTTTCTGCGTTAAGGACTTTGTTCGCGGTACGATTTGGTGGAACCACTCACCCGTCACATTTTTTGTAACCTCGGGCTCAGATGAGGAGACCTGCGCGTCACATGAGTTATGATGCTGCCAGCGGTCGTGTGGAAAAAGTAATGTAAA
Source organism: Echinococcus granulosus (assembly GCF_000524195.1). Taxonomy (NCBI): domain Eukaryota; kingdom Metazoa; phylum Platyhelminthes; class Cestoda; order Cyclophyllidea; family Taeniidae; genus Echinococcus; species Echinococcus granulosus. The sequence goes on along the minus strand of NW_020170514.1, from coordinate 189,262 downwards.
ATCAACTCCTATAAAGTGCTGATCCACCATTTGACATTTTCTATTCCAAATTTACTTTGTAATTATTTTTAAAAGTTGTTTTGGTTCTCCCATAGGAGTTCAAGCCTGCATTTCAGGAAGATACAACTTTGTAGCGCCCCGAGACTTTTCTAAAGACGGAAGAAGACATAATACTCGGGCAAAATATGTGTATTCGGCATACAGAAAGTACTTGAGTTACTGGCATTGCCCAAGGGCAAGCCCTCCCAAGTCGAAAGCGGCGCCTCACCAAAGCCGGGAGTTAAACAACTAGTGTATCACAACTTCACGATTACCATTTAACACATCACTAAAATACAAAATATAGGTATTTAGCCATTCTATTTAATAAAAAAGTTTGTATCTTGCTTGACTATTTGACCACTTTTTCATCTTACCCGATGAGTCATACGGCTAAGTCACCGTAGTCATGGCGACATCCTCGCTCACTCAGTCAAAAAACGCCTTAGTAGTCATCGCGAAAATCACTTCTAGCATTGCTTGTAGAGTAAAAGTAAGGCCATCAAAGAAAACGGCCTTTTGTGCCATTGTCATTGGCGCCGAGGCTGCTGCTTCCTGTGACAATTTGCAAGTATTCCTTTGAAGTCTGTATTTCTCTTCACTTTCCGTGTGTTTAGTTTAGATGAGTTCAAAATTCAGCCGCCGCACACACTCAGAAGGCTGAATTCAACTAACTTATTGACTCGTAGATGACTGATGACCTACTTTACGCATGTTTTTTTAGGGCTGGCTTCGGTGAGCATGCAAACTTGACGTCATACTGTTGATACACTTCTTAACAATGACGTTTTCAAAACTTAGCATTTTACTGGTACTATGGCTATCATGTTTGCTGCTGGTGTAATACATTTTATATCCAGGTTTTTTGGGGTCTAATCCAGGCGTCACAAATAGGTGACACGAACTCCTTCACTTTGATTCGACCAATTGCCAAAAATGGGGTCCCAAACAAGTTAAGTAAGTTTCAAAAAGATAGAAATGCGACAACCTTAGTCAAGGAATGACTACATGTTTTTTAGTTTCCGACTAGCAGGTGAATTGAGTAAAAAAATATGAGCATTTGGTGTCATACATACACGCCTGCAAAGTAGAATTGTTCGCATTTTTGCGAAGTGACAATTTAAAAAAATGGTACCTGGCATCGAAATAGGATACGTTTTGCTAGGATCTGCACACGATAGAAAGTGATTTATGCAGCACTTTCGAGGAATATAAAGAGAGTATAAATAAAAGGCCATTGTGCTGCTAATAAGCAAACGCAATAAATATTAAGTAAGATTGCTGTTTTATTAGTGTTGGGAGTGCCAGGTTGTAAAGTAATTAGAGCGTATGGAGGAGCTGCATATTTCTACCAATTGCTAGAAGCATGATTTTCACGAATCTGTATCACTAAAATCTTGTTGTCTGACTTTGTACTCTACTTATTTTGCCCACTGAAGTTAACTATTCTTTTTTGTGTAAATTCTTTAAAGTGGGGTTGTCGAGTAGCCTAAATTGGACTAACTTGCCTTCAGCCAAATGAAAGCTGACACAAGGAGCACCTGACCACTGTTTTTTAGCCTCTGTGAGTCATAGCACCTACGCTTGGCATTTGATCCCCTGACTAAGCGTCTCCTCCACGTTCCGGTGCTTTTCACGTCGGCGCTCAAGCCGAGACCCATCTCACACGCACGCACTATACGCATCCCCACACCGTCTCCTTACAAGCTTTCACTTTCGCTTCTTCACTTTTGTTAAATAAATTACTAATTCCGCCTTCTTTGCTCATTTTACCAACGCTATCCTTAAATGTCGGCAGCCAAATCCACGGCTGTGCTTTACCTGGGTTCGAGAAGTACCTGGTCAAAGAAGCCGTTAATTAAGCCTATTGTGGGTAGCAAAAGATGGATATGAATTTTGTTATGCAATTCACACATTATGGGGTGGGACAAGTGCGAGTTTTGCATAGAATGTAAATTAAAGCAACTGGACTGCTGCATGTTTTCTTGCCTCCGCAAACGACCGTGTCTATACTCATGCGGAATCAATCGGTGGGTTGCGTTTGCTAGGCATAGGGACAACTTGTAGTCTTTCACCATAAGCCGTAGATAACGAAATCGGGCTAGAGTTATGGCTAACTGCATGACTTCTCACAAGTAGATGACATACACTTTGATTCCAGTGACATATTTAACATCTCCCTTAAAATGTACAATTCCTGGTTTCGACTACTTTCCTGTTATGATAATAGATCAAAGTTAATAACGCCTTTTAATAATTAGGGCCTTTTACGATTCTAATAAACTCAAGGGTCAACGCGGGGAATTTGTTTAAATTATTTGTAGTTTCGATTACTTGGCTGTTTAGCTAAGTAAAAGAATAATAACCTTGGCATGTAATTGATAAATCGGAAATTTCCAAGTCTTTAAATGCTGAATACCTCAAAAGGAGTAATGGGTGGATCACCTGAGCCTAAAATGCCAATCTTGTTTAAGGCGATTTTGTCTTTCAATAAAGCTTACCCCTTTTTTAAAGATGATACGAAATATTTAAATTTAGCTCTGTGGCAAATTCCATTCACACCATGGTCAAATAACTTCGGTTTTTAAATCTCTTAACTAAACAAACTGGTAGGTGCTAAAGGGAAAGTGGCATTCTCCTTACATAATTCTCATACATAAACCACATCACTAATTTTTCCAAAAATAAGATCCACACCTAAGCTCAGATTAGATTCACCCAAAAGAATGACTCAATACCACTTGCTAATTCCTGCTAAAATAGAAAATGAGAGGCATAAATAAATTGAATTATCCTTCAGTAGAAGTCAACGAAAATTATCAGGCATCTCGTATGGAAGACAATGGACAATCTAGTCTACTGAAGAGATATGAGTAGGTATATAAGTGTGATAAGGGTATTGGGAACGGAGAAAATTAGTTGATTTGGGATTAACATAACAAATCCCAATGCAAAACAATGAATGATCATAGACATACATACGTAAGACTCGCTTTTCCGAAGAGATGCCTTCTTTGCTATTAGAGTAGATTGAACAACCCCGTTTCTGCTTTCTTGCAGTTGGCATAGAGGAAAGTCAATTAGGTTAAAAAAAATCAAAGGGACTTCTGACAAGGGTTGCTAGGCAATAGATCTAAAGTCACATTATATGAAGAGGTCAGTTACACAGCATCAGTCGCTGAATCGTTACGCCATCTCCAACTCATGACAGCCGCAGTCATAGCACAAGAAATGTCCACTGGCTTGTCAAAATGCCAATTTCGTACTTCATCAATGCTACAGCCACAATTACAATAAGTGATTATGATCTCAGCTGTAAAGTTTTCTAATTAATTGTGTCTTCCTTTTTGTCAGAATTTGGAGTTAATGTCTAATCCTACCCGTATTCTAATTCATATCTCCCTCTGATGACAAAAAACTCATTTCACCAGTAAAGCCTCTAAACCTTGGAAAACACTTGATATGCGGGTGTCACAACCGCTTTAGAGAACGCTCGTTCATTCGTATGGCGGTATAACGGACGGAATGGCTCTAAACACGGTAATATTCGATGTGATTTCACTGCCAAATCGTGTCAATTCGCACCTCGATGAGGCTTTTTTTCAATGTCAAAGCCAAATGTCAGTAAATACGTTCGTGTTAGGAGACAAGGCTTTCGGAGCACGCAGTGGGAGCGCTTTGATGTGATCAGCGTAACCTTAGCCCGCTGTTAGGCGTGACAGGCAATGGATGAAACAGGACCTCAAATCTCGTTGTATTCGACACGCCTATTGATAAAAAAATCCCGCATTCCCCTTACCACCCCACCCCTCGGCCTGGCCTATTCCAATGTCAACATCTGGGGGACACCATTGTTGATGCCGCGTCCAACAAGCGGCTCGGTGTTTACGCATTCAGTGTACGCCTGGAACTGACTGCGCCGTGTCCGTATACCAACCTAATGGGCCTACTGGACCACCTTCGAAGTTAGCCTCACGTCAAGCATCGGACCTGACAACCCCCGCAACGGTCATCCTCGGACTCCGTAAATGCAGGCCTAAAAATGTTAGATGACATCATTGTGCCCCTGCTGCGAATTCATCAACGCCGTTGGGATCATTGTGTAATCACTCCCAGAGCGGCATTAAATCGTTTATCTCAGCTACAAAAAAACCTATTTCATTATCCTGCATTAACTCTAAGGAAACGGTCTGGTTAAGTGGTCAGGCTCTCGGTTGCGATTGCATCTAGCCAAAAAAAGAAAAAAAACAGACAAGTAAAGCCGCCTGCATATTTCATTTACAATCAGAAAGTGGGTTGGAGAACAGGCAATTCAAGAGCACCTTATGGAGACAAATGCTATGAGCCATGGCTTGCGTTCCGCCAGCGTCTGATCGAACTGTTCTGCTTCAAGGAACGTTACTAACAGGACTATAATTGGATCGCATGTAGGGAGGCAGCAACACTGCTCCAGACACCTGGGTGTCTGCAGGTCTACGCAACGTGACCAAGACTGCTGTTCATGGTAATTATGAAATTAGGAAAAAAAAACTGGCATTGCATAGCCCACTGGTGTCAGCCAATGCATTCAGGCAGATAAATGAATGCATGGGAAAAGACAACGGAGGCATTTCCCTTTTACTACTGGTAAAACTGGTAACAATAAATAGGCCTACGGTGTAAATCACACAATCAAGTTGCTTTTAATCAAATAGCAAAATACACGCGCGTTGGTTTGACGTGACCTCTCTATAGCATTTGCGGGAGGGGCTAATGAAGACGGGAGAACCTGAAGTTACGCCAGACAGGGGCAGGAGGAGAGGAGACGACAGGAGTGAAAGCCTGAGTTGTCACAGAGTGTGTATGGGTTGGGAAATGCCACTGAACAAAAAAAGTATGACGATTCATTGGTAGATGAGCCATTTAGACGGTAGACGGCGGTGTGTTCAATGTTCCACCGACTGAGAAGTCATGCTTTTTCACCCTCATCAGCTCCGATGAAGCCACTGAAGATCTTCTGTTGAGCAAGCCGTAGTGTTGGCTTTGGCTTATTTCGTTTCAGCTCACCGTCCCTTCAAACCCAGGTGTACACAGAAAACAATATCTCATGTTTATTTGATGAAGAGATATGAAGTTCGCGAAATGACACCATAAAAACCAGTATCAGTTCCTTTTATTCCAGTTCTAGGAATTTTCTGATTTTACATAGGTATTGTAGGCGTTATATATTCTACTCAACATGCTCACTATTAGCTCTTGTCCGGCCCCGGCGTCACAAATATGTGACGTTGTTAAATCAATTCGTATTATAAACAGATTGGGAAAACCACACTTCTCTGGCTTTCCAGCATCATTTACATTGGTGAAAATGTTGACATCGCCTTGGAACAAGGAAACGTGGGGGCTATGGGGATTGGCTTTACATTGAGACCTCAGCATCAGTCGTGTCAGTAGGATATGACAATATTTCAGTTCAGCATTTAGATGGCAAAATTACAAGAAGTATTTAAAAATCACACGGTAAATTATGCAAGCATTCACCACTATTATCAGATGGCGATTGGTTTGTTGAGATATGAACAACATGGTGACAAACCTGTGCTTTGTTTCCTGATACAATGGAGAGGCTTGCACTAATGTCAGAGTCATGCCCTACCTCAAAAGGTAAACAATCTTTGCACACAATAAGGTTTGCACAATATTACTAGTTTGCTAAGAAAATTTGGCACAAACCATTCCATATCTACCAAACCGCCGCATTCAGCAATCTTCCTTTTGACGCGACTGGAGAAGCTGATTCCGTCCTCGCCCGGCCGGGCGGTTTCTGGCGGAAGGTACCACACATCGACTACTATGGCCCAGGAGGTCATGAGTTTGACGAGGTATTTGAAGAGGCCGTCCTGACTGCTGTTCCAGAAACAGTCGGCGTACTTAGGGTCGTACTGAAGGCGTCAAATAGGCAGAATAATAGCGTTTTAACAGCGGAGGGCCCACATAAAAAAAACTTTGAAGGACAGCGAGAACCTTAACAATTGAGGGGAAAGAGATTCTAGACCTCCCAAAATAGTTGGCAATTAATGATAGATCCATTGTCGTCACCCACCATGTCATTTTGTCGACAGCTCCCACGAAAAGTCATCACAAAACACAACCTGTACATTGTATAAGTAGTGCTTTTGGCATTAGTTTGTCTCCGCTTCATTCGTGACTATTTACCGCACAAACTGGTTACATTATCGTCCGCGCGAAGTATCACTGAAACTAATAAAAAATGAGAGCTTGGTGTTTGTTGACATTAGGATAGATAAACAACTACCATCACGTTTCATGCTTTTTTAATGAACCGAGGCAAATCTCACTAAAGGACCTTCAAGTGCACTAAATGAGGGTGTCCCATCAACGAAAAAATTCCTCTTCCCATTTACACATTGAGTGATATCTAATATGTCACATCAAAGAGGCCTACAACTTCGGGACAGTTAATTGCGAGGCAAATGGCAAGCCCAGATGGTCAAGGGGTGTATTTAGAGATGCGTAATCTACCATGGGTACAATGTGGAAAAAATTGAGAGAACTGCTTCATTTAAAAGCAATGCGTATCAAATAGGGGAAGTGAATTGAAACAAGCCCTTCCGATGTGCTAAAAGAGACCTCACAATTTAACTGACGAACATTAGAAGCCAAGAGAATGGAAGGCGAAAGCTTTTCATCGGATTTGTAAGCTACGATAGGCTTGTTATCATCTAAATGCACTTTTTGTTGCTTTTTTTACAACTGACTCGTGACTGCTGGTGCGCAGTGCAGACAAATTACTCCATGCATGAATTACAGATTCAGCTAAAGATGAATAGATAGTGTGTCTGCCCCGATAGACAATCTTTCCCAAAGTAGTATGTGATTCCAAACTAGAATCGTATTAAGAGACCTTATTCACTTAAAATGAATTCATATGAGAAGCATGGCATGGGCTGACATCCAATGATGCAAAACAGTCACCATTTGAGGTGTTTAGTTGGTGCCAACTAGTGGATTCCAATAATTCCTTGGAAATTTCCAATTTGTGATGTTTCCAATGCCATGTTTTGCCGCAATTCACCCATAAATTTTGGTGCACGATTTCATCTCCTGTGAATAAAAAAACGTAACCTGATGACGTTTTTTATCACTGGACAGACAGCACCCCTCCTAAGTAATGGGTTCTCGGATCAATACGGAGACAATAATAAGAGTATGGCTAACAAAAAGCCACTACAACATTGAACCCCACTTAAGGTTGCAACATAGCCTAGTGAGTTGGAGTGATCAGTTGCGAGAGCTAATGCCTTTCATCCAAACGTCATATACATTAATTATGGCATAAACAAAAGTCTCGGAATTCCAGTGCATGAAAGGAGCCTACAATGTAGTGATTTGCGGTAAGACAAGTGGCTAACCTTGATAGCCACAGGATGTATGACAGCGCCGACCTCAAAGCAGCCCTTTTTGAACTTCATCACGGAAGTGTTGTTGATGCAAGTGCCCTCGGGGAAGATGAGGATGGGGAGAGCGCCGGGTGTCGCGACGTGCTCTTTCATGCGGTCCGTCACGGCGCTACGATCGAAGACCTCACCTCGGTCAAACCAGATGGTGGGCACCGCGCTGGAGAGGATGTTCTCCACCAGTCCAAAGAAGCCGCCCTGCCGCTGACCAATCTGGGTATGCAAAGGGAACTAATAATGCCAGCTTCGAAAAGTTCTTACCCTCTTTCCTCCCCAATGAGAACGTAGTTTAACGAGATATATGGTAATTTTGACGCGATACAAGCCAATCTTGTGGTGATGAAGGCTAGTTGCAGACTTTGTTTCAAGTACCTCGAGGATGTAAGGATAAGAAAACAACATAAATGATACAAGGAGTAAGACGGAAACACTCGCAAAGGCCCGTAAAATAAATAAGAATTACAATTTTACTGAGAATGCTTCATAGAATTGAAGCGGATAGTTAAAATCTGCGTTAAACAGATGGAAGTGCCATTACGAGAACTCTAAATCTTTATGATATGCTCATGCTGACAAAGCAGTGGGTGACTTGACGGAACCCAAAAATTGGATTGGTAAGCATGTCGTCGACTTCCATGTCTCGACCTGTTACCGCTTTTATTGCTTGAGATCAAGTAGGAAAGTGCGCCACCGAACTAACCGTTTTTCGAGGAAATCAAGTGATAACACTTGAGATGAAATAGGGAACATATGGAATGGCATTTGGAAAACAGCTTATGCACGAACGGTAGTGAACAAAGGTCTATTCAAATTTCAAGACTGCTAAATGATGTTGGCCCTCCCGACCAGGCAATGCAATAGACATTGCATGTTACTAGTGGAAAGACCGAGTCGTGGGCTGTAAATGGTGGTTCGTAAACAGATCCGATTTGCACCATAAGAAAAACCGAAATGTACAGACAAGTCCTGACGATTGGCGATGAGAGTAATGCTACCTTGCATCCACGCCCCCTAATGAAGAAACCGAACAAATAGAATTGAAAAAGGTTCACAGGACCAATCCTAGGTAATATTGGAGGGAAAAGCAGTAAAATATGCCTAAGTCTTACGCTTCGTTGAAGAATAATCGTGGAAATTCAGGCACATGTGATGAATCATCAGTATGGGGACTTGCAGTTCAAAACTCAGACTTCATTGAAAACAAAGTGATTCCTCAGCTTGAACAAACCGAACTGGATTGCGTGGTCAGTCGTCTTGCTTTGCAAGCACAGTTGTTATTGTTAAAATAATGAAAGCAATAAAGGAGGGAAACGAAGTAGAACCTTTATAAAAACGTTCTGCCACAGCTCCGGGAGTGGAGAAAATGATCAACAGTACTACACCAATGAGTCCTCGCAGAAAATACCGACTTCGTAATTTTGAGACAGCAAGGTTGATTGTGCCACTATAGCCTAATTATTTCATACATGTGTGGATCCGACGCAGTTTTTAGATTCATAAATGCTTATAGGCATGCACACCTGGTAAACAAACTGAGATTCACACAGTAGACATCAAATAAACCTAAAGCCAAAGAAACAGACGAGTTTCATGAACGAGAACTTTCACCAAAGTCATACCGAGCAAGAGTGAAAGATTTTCTACTCCGTAAAACGACAATAACATAGTGCTAATTGCTCTTACCGTGCCCCCTTATATCCCTATAATAATGACATAACCATCTTCTACATACCGTCGCTAGCTCGGATATTACATTGCCAAATTACCTTGTTGCATGAGTGGGCAAATGCAAGGATACGTCAAACCCTTGCGTAGTGTTAGATGCAATGTTGTTTCAAACACAAGGGAAAGGAATTGGCTCTTAACTTTCAGGCACGGAAAAAATGTACCAAGGCATATTCAAGTGTCGCAAGAAAAATTCCACTCAATTAGCACAGTTTAGATGCAAATTAAAGTTTTAACGACGCCTACATAGTGCTTGTAAAGCGAAAAATAAAACTTCAACGTCCAAAGCTTAAGTAGCTACTACTCAACGCAGTAAGATAAATCACCTACCACGGCGTACGTGTTATCACTGGCCAAAACTGCAAAATCGACAGGCGTTGTGTGATTTGCGACGCAAATCGTATTCGGTTTGGGACGGTTTTCACTAAGTTTGGAAGAAAAATTAAGTTAGCATTTAAAAATGCATATGTGATAAAGCAAGTTATGCTTACGGGTTGTGAAAACGAATGATGGCGGCGTAGGGGCAAAGATTAAGTCGCATGCATCGCTGGTAGCCCGGCCCAGTGAGCCATTTGCCCAGGACACTTCTGGGGAAAAGATTTTTGACCACACCACAGGTCCACGTCAGTCCAACACCAAAAAAACAGACAGCAAGCCTTAAAAATAATAAATTGCGCAAAAGAACAAACCGGCTTGGCAACAGGAACACATAGCGAATAATAAATCCCAAAAACCAGAGAGCAGTCAATGTCTTCTTGCATGACGTACTAAAATCTTTTTCAAGAAACACAAAAGTTTTACTTATGAAAGTAATAATTTTGGTTGCGGCCAAGTAGATTCCAGACGCGAAGTTCAGCAGACGAAAACCGCTTCGTCACATCATCTTCAATTATCGCCTAGACAATAAATAAGTTTAAATGGACTTACTTCAACCCCTGATTTTAGAAGATACATTGGATGCTGAAGTTTGAAACCCTTTTCCTCAATCATAAAATCGTTGCTCATTTGTATACGACCTTCGCATAAAGTGACATCTCTTTCAATCAAATTCCCATCGACATAATCACCGGTGGATGCATCCTTAGCTTGTTCCTCAGATTCCCTATTCAAACTTGCAGCCGACATAGACCTTTTACCCATTTGCCGAGCAGTGTACTACCAGGTAGGATTAATAGAAACAAATCGTACCGACATAACGGGATCCAAAATACTAATATATATTTGTGGAAGAATGTGGATGTCAAGAAAGATTAAAACAACACACATTATAACAAATGTGGGAACAATAGCCAGGTAGGCCAATAGGAGCGCCGCCAACACCATCCTCGCGCGACCAACAGGACAGGATAACTTTGAATGAGTGAGGCCGCTCTGAGCAGATTAAAACAACCAGCACAACAGTTGTTCAAACTTTTGGAAAGAGTGGCCTATCTACAGATGCATTGTATCATTGAAAGATTAAAATTTGATTTTTTCTAATGGGTGCAGACCTTGATTGCTGATAATTGCCCCAGCCAAATCCTACATCTTATTGATCTGGAGGTAACAACATTGATCATATTCTGTCTTTTATTAAAATTAAAATAATGTTGCTCAAGGTTAGATTTGATTACGTCTACTAAGTTCTGGGGAAACGTATTACGCTAAGAACTTCTATCCAGATTATTTGGAATGGGTAACATTTTCAATTCTTGCTTATCTCTGCTGCATAAACTTACACGTCATTGTAATAGTTTGTTCCTCCTACTAGTCGCATTATGCCAATTGCACGGAAATTTTTAAACATTTCGTAAGCGCTAAGACTTAAATCCAACCATTCTCTTTTACAATCCACTATTCATTTGCCCTATCTGACCTACGCAGCGTCATTAATTCATTCGAATTAGAGCTTTTTACGTAGCGTCTTGCGACTTCCCTAAAGACGAAAGAAAGCACAACACTAGGACGGAATACATATATTCGATATGAAGAGCGTACTAGCGCTACTGGCATGCCCCGGGGGCCACCCCACCCGGTGAGGTACAGTGACCAAAACAAAGTAATCCTTCACCAATACCGGCCGTTAAACGAATGACCAGCATATCAAAATTCGTATATTAATCTGCGAAAATGCTTTAGTTAAGCAATAAATAATAACAGGTATGGCCATTACGCTTTATTCTGGTTTATACTAATGGTTCCTCTTACGATTGATATCTCCCTATAGCCGCTTAGAGCGTCCCTGAATCTCTTAAAATGTTGATTTGACTCTGTTCATATTTTGTCCATGTGAATATAATATTTGTGCGTGCTTATTTGTTTGTGTAAGCCCAGATGGAACCTTCACGTGAACTTAACGAATCGTTAGTGGTGATCCACTGGGATATCGAGATTATACCCCCTTGTCCAGGCTTACACATCATGCTTTTTTCTGTACGTGTTGTTTAGTCGATTCACTAGCTTTCAGCTTGAATTTTGACTTGACATTGCATTAGTCGGACCCATTCACAGCCTCCTCTCTGGGGTTTGGTACACCGATAGACCAATTTTCATAATTTGAAGCAGATTCAAAAACAGGGCACTTAATAGTTCACTATTCCCAAATAGATCTTGCAAACAAAAGCGTAGTTAGATAATCCGTTATCATATCTTTTTTGAAAAAGAGCCAATAACTTACTGTTGTATGCATTTATTTGTATGCTGGTGGGGTGTTAGGCCATTTTTCACTAAGTAATTTAGATTAATGAAATAAACATAAAGAACTGAAGAAGCATAGTTCATATAAATTCTGTGATAAGTGGGGCGCGTTGAAGACATTGGATCCAACCTCACTGGCCTCAGTAGTTGATGGGAGACAACACTTAGTACATGGCTCCGGTTATATGACCTAGATAAATAGGGGTAGACAGTGGTTGGTGTTTCGGTTTCAAAAGGTTACAATTTGGTGCTGGCGCGAGAGGCTCTCTCCTATTCTCTTCGTTTCGGTGGATAAAGGTTCTCCATCCCATCATCTGTAACTTAAAAGCAAATATAGTACAAAAACTGGAACAAAATCGTGATAAACTCACCATCAGTGTACGATGACAAGAAGTGTCTCAGTTACTCAAGATTTTGTAGCTCAATGGTTCTAATTTGTAACTACTACAGGCTCCAGTCAATATTTTTGCCAATGAAAAGAGGGTCAATTAAGTAACCTAGGTTAATTCGAAACGGGTAACAAGAGCTCCTATAGCTTCTCCAGGAGGGGTCTACATGTAAGCCTCTGGACTATGAAATTGATGGGAATGGCCTCAGTATATCCATTTACAGAGGAGTGTGGTATTATATGTAACTTACCTAGACCCTTCCCATTATATGAATTGTTGGGGCCACTTCTAGTCGCAGCCACCCCAGCTGGAGTTCGTGAGGCGGGAATGAAGGGTGTCCCTGCTGGCGACATGAACGCCGATTCATCGAAAGTTCCGCCTGTGGCCAGAGTCGGTTTTTTATCATCTATCGTCTTTTCACCCTCTGAAGTCGCTGCCGTCTTCTCTTTGACCAGGTAGTTTATCAATAGGAAACCAATTAGAATGAGGGCAGATGTGGCTCCATAGGCGCGGAACAAATTGCCGGTGCCTAAATAAAATCACATCGTGTGTTTGATCTTTTATTGGCGTAACACCGACTCTAACAGAAAGCAAGTTCTATTTCATGCTTTCATTTGGGATTAGCTAGAAGTTTTTGGTACGGGCGAATCTCACAACATTGTTGATTCTTCGGTACCTAATTTATATGTAGCTCATATGCCCCGCTACCCAGATTTCGAGTCTGAAATGTCATCATTACTTGTATTTATTCAACCACTGCGAATGGAACCACATTGTACACAGCAGTATTCATTTCAAAAATCTACTTGAAGTTACTTTTGATGCTTGTCTATTTTAAGATGGTGTTTATTATCACGCTGGGAAGCGCCTATAAACGAATCATGAACGTATTCTGTTTCCTTGGTTCATTATTTCCTTCTTTAAAAGATATTGAAATGTATCGTACCGAAGTATGTAGTGATGACGCCACCAATGATGGCCCCAAGACCCTTTCCAAATCCGTGGTTCACGCCCTGAAGAACGCCCTGTGTTGAGATTCGGTATTGAGACTCAAAGCTCTGCGCTATGTAGGAGCAACTGGCCGCCCACACACCTGCGTTCGTTAAACCTGCCAAAAAAGTAGTTTACTACGCAAGATACACTTTGATTCCGCTAAAACTTAGACAAAACACCAAGTCTAGCTGCCATGGTGGGTAACATTTTGAAATTTGAGTATTACTCCTTATTCAAATAATCTGCCCGAGTACTACTAACGACATGTCAGTAGACAATTTGACTCCTACATCTTAAATAGTCGGATGGCTTGCTATCTCTATCTGTCTCACTCGAATGTGTAAATATAGTATTTATGCACCGAAATGTACCACCGGAGGCAGTTTTAGCATTCCTGTAGAAGTTTATTTATTTGCCACTTTTACTGTCTTTCTGCAATTGAAGTACTTTTAAATTGCAACAGACTCCTGGGTGGTTTTAATCCTGAAGTCAAAAATGTAATCAAACAATCATAGTAAAGGCAAAATACTTTAAAGAAATGCGTATTTTTATGTTTAAAACATCGGCAGAAGTGATTTTCCTTTCTCATCGTACCTGAACTCAGCAATTCAGTGCTTAAGGATCCCCATAGGATGTGGAAAATTTCTTCTGAATTATTTATTTTACATGCCAGTAGGGAGCAGGCTTTTTCGTTAAGCTGGAGAGAACGCACCGTGAACGAATTCAAAGGGCAATACCCACCAGGGATTGCCGATCCAAGAGACGTAGAGGAAACGCAGAACGTTTACGAGAAGTCCGAGGTAGAGGATTTTAATGTGTCCTTAAATAGGAGAAAAAAGCAATGTCAGACCATAATTTTCGATCAGTACATAATAATATTTCGGTATCAATTTGCTACCCTTGGCGTCAATCCATTTACGAGGTGACGCTGGTCTTTGGGTTTTAGGACAACTTAATGACCACGAGCTTACCAAATCTTTCAATTGCTGGTTTGCTAAAGTAGTAGGTGACAATCTCAGAGAGGTAATTTATGATAGATGCGATGCCATAGAGTGTCGGAGAACCACCGAGTTCTTGCAGATGCCAGAAGAGAAAGTTGAACACAATCCCTGAACCGATGCCCATAAACCAGGTAACGATAAGGAAAAACGTCAGCCTGGGCCGGGTGAACTGCTTCAGAACGGTCAAGTATTCGGTGATCTGAGACAGAAGAGTGACAAATGCTGATTACTTAACACAGTCAAAACCAAACCAAATAGACCTGAAATAACATCCAGTGCGTTCTTTTAGTTTTAATCGGATCCGTGTATGAGGGAGGCAATAATCATAGAACTTCAAATGCTGTGGTTGTCGCTATAAACCACTCCTTCCTATACCTATCAAACACCACTAAGATAAAGTAGACGACTAATTTAGTTTGGTTTAATTTGACCTAAGGTTCAATTCGTTGGGAGTTTACATTGCAGTATTATCAATGATTCAGTTGTCCTATATGTGAGCTGATATGAAGGGTGATGACGAGAAATTGGCCTCTATTGATTACAGTAGTAGCATCGTTGTCGAGGTATCACCGTGGCTTAATGACACTGTTTTATGTTTACTTTACAAGGCTTCAAGGCGCCCCATGGCGCGAGTGGGTCGCCACTTCTGGGCGCTCTCTCTTTCCCTGCAGGTGGATTTTGTGTCCTTGGTGGAAACTATGCTGCCTTCCCCCCCCCTCTACATCGTTTGTTGGAGCCCCAGGGAGCCAGCCAATACGGTGATTCAGTGAACCTGGAGAAGGCATAATTCCGAGGCTGCCATGATCACTATGACGTGACAACCTCGGGAGGTTGCACGCGATCTGTGCGACCAGATAAGAATGTGCCACCCAGGCCCGGTAAAGAATGATACCCTCTGTCGGGATAGATCAACTGATCCGGTAAGTCAGTGTTTTATCAGATACATGAGACAAGACCGTAAATTAAATTGTTCGTACATTTCAGCAATTAATTAATTCGTGAAATCACTCGGTTCTATTCAGTTGATCGTTTTGGGCTTTGTCCGGCTTTAATCAAGCCTACTTTATCAGAGGAGAGGAAATAGCTAACTTGAGCACTTTTTTACGTCATTTAAACTCCAGGATGGTCCACTTGATCTCTCAAAGAGACACCAATCGTCACAAGAGAATAAACATCAAGTAAGATTAAATGTCGCGCCGGACAACAGCTACACCAATCCACGAATGCGTCGGCATCCCGAGATGACACCAAGTGAGGCAAAAGACGCCAACTACTGGGAGCGAAGGTGTAAGAACAATGCCGCCGCAAGACGTTCACGCCAAAGTCGCCGAGCCAGGGAGGCGGATCTAGTGGAGTATGCTGCCCGATTAGAAAGGAAGAACTTAGCCTTGGAAGCTGAGATTCGTCTACTGCGAGCTCAGTTGGCAAGTGCTAAATGTGAATGCGCAAAGCATGGCAAAACATCTTCATAAAAGAATCCGTCCGGTGAAAGTGGCCATTTTGCTCCGGGAAAACAGTTCAGTCAATTGGATATGTGAAGGAATTTTATTTCACAGGAGTGCATCACAGTGTCTGATCTCGTTCTCAGATAAAAATGAAAGCTTCAATCTACTGATATTTTCAATGTGGGTGGGTAACTGAATCTCTTTATGTAATTTTGAATGCTACCGGATCTTTCTATAATTTAATATCTAGTGTAAAGATGAATACGCCTCCTAGATGAATTTCTTTACATCTTGATATCATTTATATGGGGTTAATCCAGGCAAAGTTATTTAGGCAGTTGGTACGATTTATACGAGAAGGCATTCGTTTTAACTCCATACTTCCCAACCCGGGACTTTTAGCGGCCTATGATTCGGTACCATGCAACTTGGGTCCTGTTATCCATGGTTTAAGCCTCCCGGGAAATCTATAGGGTGGTAATAAAAATTCGCTCAGATTTTCGTGCCTCAAGTCAGGTGGTACAGGGTCACCTCCAACTTATCCACGGTATAGTACCCAAAAAACCTCATTTGTAATAACTTTTGTAAGCATTTAGACAGATAAGAAGCCAGTGAAGAAGATTACTTGTATGTTAGTACCATATTTCCATGAGCTTAAGTATTTTGGTTTTGTGAGAATGTGATTTTACCAGAACAAATGAAGCAATTGTTTGAATGCACTAATGAGAATAAAGTGCAATGTTTTACAAAAGTATTTATAATTTGTTTTTCGTGAAGTCAACAAACTTATTCAAGTGCTAAGATTGTTTAAACAGATAAATTGGTTGTTATAAAAGCGTGGGCCCAAAGACGAAAACCGGCTCGCGAATCTCGTTTCAGTTGCCCGTAACTTAATTAGTTGGCCAATCGTGAGATAGATCCAGTTAATTACCACCCACAATTTTGAACTTTTGTTTCCAGACTATTAGATTATAAGTAGTTATTGATCTCTCCGCACTTCAAATTGCTTTCAAAACATTTCAGTAGCCTCATTCCAAATCAGATAACACATTTTACTAAACGGAATAAACTAATCACATGCTGCTGGGACGTAAGCTTAATCAAATGCGTTGAAGAGAAGTCAGCATCTCACCTTCGTTTGAGCAGTGGCAGCCAAGTCCTCCACGAAGGGGTCGGAAGCGGGCAAGTCGGCAAGCGTGTTTGATCGCTCCACCCTGCTGCGGTTGAGCTTAATTCCCAACTGCTGTTCAAGGATGTCCTCGTTTGAAGCAGAGGCCTCTCCAGCTACGCCTTCACTTCCCGATGGCACCTGAGAATATCCTCCGTCACCCCTCCATTCTTCCTCATCTCCATCGTCCTCGTTTACCAATTTCCCTCTATTCTTTCCTATTCTTCCACGGCGGAGGGTCTTTGTCACCTTGTCTTTCATCACCTTGAAATACATGCTTTCCACTGCTCCATCATAAGCGAAGCGTAATTGGCTTCCAGCAATGGCGGCGCAGGACATAAAGACGGTGAATACTGCGAAGCCGACCATATAGTTCTTCTCTCGACGTCCCGGTCGAAGACAAGGATGATCCGGGAAGCTCTGTGATTGGTCCAGCGCGATACCGACGAAAAACATAGCCAAGCCCCAGCCTACCGAGCCGAACATGCGTTGTCGACCATAGAGGTGGGGTCCGTTCTCTTCTAAATAGCTCATTACTGCCGAGTCGGCAAGACAAATGGCTGGACTAGAGAAGAAGGCCCCAACACAGATGAGAATCATTGCGACAATGAAGATCTGATTGATTTTACTCCTTCGGTAAACCACTGTGGAGAAGAGAGGCATTACGAGACTGCCCTCGGAGTAGTGATTTATATCAGCAAAAGCTTCCTCATCTGTGACTCTAGCGTGAGTTCCACTTCGGTCGATGCTCATTGACTCCAATGATCCCTCGGAACGTTCTTTATGGAGGAGTTTCTTTAGATTGAGTTCCAACGGCGACTGCCCAATTCGAGTGTTTCCGTAGACAGCTAAGTAGGGTTTCATTTCAATGGCTTCAATACGTTCGCTAGTGACTTCCCTATAGGGCTCCATAATTCGGATATCGAAGGGATGATCGGAGCTGTTCTTTGGTTGTATGCCACTAACGGATACAAGACAGCCCTCCGGCTGCGGCCGAACAAAACCCAAGCCAAGAGTGAAAACAACCCAACTGAGGAGACTGATCATGAGGAAAAGTATGCCCTTTTTCCATCGATCAGCAATGCCACTCCAGAAGGGTGCACCCACCCACTCAACAAGAGATCGAGCACCTCCCAAAGAGCCGCACTGGGTAGCATTCAAACCGAGTTGTTTGAAATAAATAGAGAGGAGGGGGAAGAGCGAGCCAAAAGCGGCGTAGAAGAGGAAGTAAAAAAGTTTGAAGATGAGAAGGGAACGGTTTATGGGGGAGTGGAACCACTCCAGTAACTCGCGTTTCACAGCTCGAATACCACCTGAGGGGGTCTCTGTTGGTACCTCCTCGGTTATGGGTGGAATATTAGCCTCGTCCATTTTAGACTAGATAAGAAAAATTACCATTTTAGCAGCATTGGAGGGTCAAACCACTTTCTTGTTTTATAGGTGAGATTGTTAGGGCAACAAGAGCTGTGTTAAAATATGAATACGGTTACAAAACGATTTCCTAGCTAGTAAAGAAATTAGAACAAGTTAGACTGATTGACACAAAAGCAGTCTCCGGGGTAAATCAGTCAGCGCAGCTCACACTTTGAAATTTACTACCTCTATAAAAATAAAGTGTGATAGACAGAACGGAGAATTAACTGCCTAGATAATGGAATATTATCGAGATTCTGCATTTGGTTAAGGTGCCGAATTGGGTGAGATGTCACAGCGGCAGCAAGATAACTTACAGTTTTTCTGATGCAAGGAGGAGGTAGACAAAACCGGAGAAAAGGTCGTGTGGGAGAGGACTGGGAAGGCACGGGGCGAGAGCGCAGACGGACAGTGGACGGGGCATCGATTTTTGCCTGAGTAGGGGGAATGCGAGCGGTAAGAAATGAAAGCTGCTTTGTGATTGGCTCGTGGTGAGGAACTGGCAGCCTCATGCGGTTGCACGTCCGCGTGAGTATATTGAAATGGGTTGCGAGGACTAGTTTTAAGTTGTAAAGCTCTGAGTGCGCTGTGGCACTAATTTTGGGCGCGTGAGTTAACTCACACGTCAGACGTGTGGCATTTTAAATACCTTTAATGGCAGCAGTTTCGGTTCAGTGGAAGCATCAATCCCAATGGGTAACTCACCAAATAAGGATGCATTCCGAAAATAATGCCTTTTTTAAAAATTATGGTGTATGTTTAGCTAATTTTCTCTCAAGTCACTAGTTGCGTAATAAAGGGTCGCTTCGTAATTCCGACTCAAATAGATTTAACTATAGTAATTTGTAGAAACTCTTTGAAGAAACAAATTAGATGTCCCCATATCTGTTTAATTAAGATGATATAAGTCGCCATTCTACACAGACTTGGGTGTGGAGATGACACAGAGCCGTTTCATATACTCATGTTCTTCCGGTTCATTTGAAAGTTGATAATAAGGCTTCTAACGCTTTTGGGAATAGGCTGGGTACAAAAAACCAGCATTATTCAATCCGTAATGACAATGACGACAATTACGAGTTAATGTATTAACCACAAATTCTAATTTCGCTAGAGAATTTCCAAGAAGGACGGGTTGGTGAATGAGGAAGCACAGGTGGAGATCAAATGTACTAAGACTCGCATACTGCGGATAAATGCAATAATTGGTTAAATTTGCTTGGTTAAAATCAAACCTCGAGAAGAGACGCAGTAATTAGCAATACAGTCATTGACCGCTTTAATTTTAATTCTTAAGATTTAGTTTGTTTGCCTTTTATCTGATGAAACAATAGGTTCGGGTAGCCACACGCGGAATACAATTTCTAGCGGTACATGCAACACTACGAATAAAAAAGTGAAGTACAGTTTTCTCCTAGTGAAATAGAAAACTTTTTGAACCAGAGAGAGATGTTATTACAGGCTGATTTTTCCTAAACATGGTTTTAATTCATACAATAGATCCAAATTTGTAAAATGGAGTTTCTCACACGAACCCCCTGTGACTATAACAACCCCTGAAACACTAATTCAAACTGAAATTTAGTAATTTCCCAGTAGAAATACGCGTATACACATGGGTGATGCAGTAACATCAGCATTCTCCACCGTGTTGATCTAATACTTGTTTCTAGTGGTTCTATAAAGCCGCTAAAATTTAGCGGATCTTGTGTGAAAATTAAAGATGTGGATTTAAAAATAAACCCACAAACATGCTCGAGACAATTATGCTAGCTTATGCTTGTAATCGGAAAAAAATATTGTAAATGTCATATTTGTATCAGGTAGTTGCTATTGGCTAATAGGAGGTTAACAACCGCCATCTATGGCGGGTTTTTTAAGATTTAACGCATTGAAGTGTTGTTATGTGCTAGTGGCTCATGCTCGTTGAAATGTCAACTGCGATAGCGTCTAAGGCTACTGGAACCGTTCTTAAAAAGAGCCTAAATTCATTGAAGGTTCCTAAGAGAGCAATTAATGAATGTAAGTACAGAAATGCCTCTTGTTGTTCATAATATTTGCGTAAAATAAGAGCTGTGATTATCCTGTCATTGTCTTTTAAAATTTTAATAGCCGCTTTGGAATTGATAAATGTCAACTCCGATGATTTCATAGAAGAAATTGACGCGCATTTGCAAAACAATTACCGGTTTCGTAAATTTGCGAATGAAGCTGTCAAAACTGACGGCGCGTGGCTTATACACAACCGTAGTCTTGAAGAGGCGTTCGGAAAAGCGAGAAAACGGCTTCAGCATGGTGAAGGTCTTGGTCAGAGCAAGATTATTAGTGTTACTACACAGTGCGGTTTTCTGTTCACCAAAAATTGGAGCGTCGTCGAATCTATTGCGTGTAATGGACTGAGAACCGGAAATCTTCAAGACACATGGCTAGGAAAGCCAAATCACGGTGAGCAAGCAGTGAGGAATTGCATAATTGTTGCATGTTCTCATTTCGGTAATCAATGTTTAATAATTAGGTTCAGTTGCTCTCTGAACAAGTCATTTGTTAATAATTATCGAGATGGAAGAAAGAGTGGCAACCACTTTCTTCTCAAGTTGAGGTTTTCGTTTTCTGAAAGGTATGCCTTGGCTCTACTAGGGTTCCGATTGCAGGCGGAAGTAGGTTCTGCTGTTTATAAAATAAAAAAAGTGGACTAAATGTGGGCAACATCCCCGTACATATTCCCACTCACTTCATTAACTTTGGAGATAATCTGTATGGATCTGCATCTCTGTACCATGCATAAAATTTAAGCGAGTCATTTAACATTTTTCAAACTGCGTTTTTGCTTATTTACATTCACTTCGACAGTTCCAAAAATAGTATGCAAGAAGTAACCCCACACTTAAGTACGATCGTACTCATTTTCTTGCTCAGGTTGGTGTCAAAATAACCCTTGCTTTGGGAAAATACTTGCCTTTGAATTATTTACTCACACTGCTGGGCTTTGTCTAACATTGGGTAATCGTGATCCCTCTGCGAGCGTCCTTATTTGCATTACCATCAAAAAACTTAATATTTGTCAGGCGGTGTGCAACTGTAAATGCGTAACCTCATTTCACACGTACCAAATGTTTGAAAGTATCTTGCTCTAATGAAGTAATACGTAATCTCCGATTGGCAACACTATTTACGGGTAGACCTCACCGTTTTTATTGTGTGCAACTGCTGCTTTTTGACATGAGGTGTACCCGCTCCAATTTGTGATATGAGGGCGTATACCTAGCAGCTGCGTAGTCCCCGCAGGCCGTGTTCATTTTTGATTCTTTTGAAGTATTCCAATCCCTATGAATCCTCTATTATTCATGTCGTAAATGTTGCCTATTATTTCACTACTGATATAAGCTCTGTCTTGAAAATTTGCTTATGCCAAACATGATTGTTCTGTATTACTCCTCCAACTCTGTTTCTGTGTTTAATCGGAACTCAAAATCTCTTAGTACCCTTTTGCAGATAACTTGTGATTTCATTGATAATAGAAATAAAGTAATGGGAAAAGGATCAGCCCAATATTTCGGTTTGGATTTTTCATTTTAGGGGTCGTGATCAGCCAATGCGCTGATATTGGCCTTGCTTACCTGGCAGACATTGGTTCTAAGGAAGCTGAATCCTATCATGCGGATTTGACAAGTGGAACCGATTTGAAGATTGATTCTGTAACAGGTTGCTCGTACTTTGTTGTCCTTGTACGCTGGTTGAAAAGCAAAGTGTATGTGACTCAAGTTACACCTCCAGGATCGTGTTCGACCGCTGCCTTAGATTTTAGGTTGGATCCCCAACCTGGCTACACATGCCACATGACAAAATGGAGCCGGATGGATCCTCTCGATCCCTCGAAGGTCACACTTACCGAAGTCTTTCACAACAGTCAAGTAAGTGTTGTTGAGAATTATGTAATGCGGTCTTTAAATGACCAATGCCCCAAGAGTATATTAACTCTCTTAAGGTCTATCTTTATGAATACGACGAGGAAATGGATCTAAAAACTACCCTCGAGCATATTCTTCCTTTCGCGGTGGTCAAATGTCAGTGGAATTTGTTGCCAGAAAAGTTTCTCCTGTTTCGCTCCGTCAACGACGGAGCTATTCTTTTGCCACGAAAGCAAAAGGAAAGCGTAGCCCCTCGGAAGGCTCTTCTGAGCACACCACCATCTGCCATGAAAATCCTTGTCGAGAAAAGAGTTCCGAAATCGGATCCAAAGGTAAGCCTTTCCCGCCAATTCACACCACTTGATGCTTCATATGGCTTTGGTGCAATTGAAAGTGAATGAGACACTGGGATATTCTCACATTATTATTAGAATAATGTCATTAAAATCAGGTGGATTGCACACGATTTGGCTGCAGGACTTTGAGAAATAATTTTATTAAGTTTGACTTCTTTGGTGGTGTTAGTAATGTGCAGGAAAATTAGGATCTTTTGGTTTTTCCACTACATTAGACGATGATTAAGTCCAACTGCCTTTTTTCACACAGACGTGGACAAAGGGGAAACACATAGCTGCTTTATTCACCTCGCCGATTCCTCCAATTACAACAGAGAAGAAAAACGATGTACCTTCGGCTAAGTTAGCTGTCTCCGTTGCGAATGCCAATACGTCCGATCGACTGCAATTGATGTCGAACGCCCCAAATCCGTCTTCTGTTGTCCCTTCCCCCTCTTCCACCCTCTCAAGCACTCCCCTCCGGGATGCAAAGGCTATGCATCACCATTTTGATTCAGTAGCTGCTTCCGGCCGCACACTGCAAGCAGCTCTGGATCAGACGTATATGCAGTCCGGCGCAGCCAGTGACGATGGCTTGCCACGTTATGTTGTCAATACCTGCTATCTAGTCTGGCCAGTATCTGAGCGTCCGGAAAGTGTGAATGAGGAATGTGTAAAAGTTGAGAGCTGGCAGTTTCCTGTGAAAATTATATCCTATCGCAATCCCATTTCACAAATCTACGAGGGTCTGTAAGTACGATTACGGCAATCCTTTCTCCAGTGAGCTGCGAATATCTTCTTGAGTGCTTCTGTCTTAGGTCTTTAAATGGTAACTTGTGTGAATTTTCGAGGTTCGTTAGGCGGGTACTGTTACCTCATTGCGATAATCTACTTATTTAACTAGTCCGATTATTTTTGCCAAAATTGGTCTGCAGAGAATCATTAATTCACGCCGTATATTTTACGGATTAAATATTTTTCACCTGGTTTTCGCTCAGCAAAAACTTGTAAATTAAGGTGTGTGGGTTACTTCGTCACCAGTTAAGATTCCTGGTTATTTAAGCGCCTTGTCATTGGATATTATTTGGGATTTATTATAATACGTTTTAGAAACCCAATTGTTTTGTTTTTTAAGATTTATTTTAATGTTCACAATTCCCACAACCGGACGGCTAGTCGTGACAAACGATAGCAGGTTTACCTTGGTTTCGTTTAGTATTTTCATGAACATTTAGTAGTGGTCGGGCTTTTTTGGGGTTTCCAAAATGCTGAAAAACCACAAAGAAAAGCAGTGATCGTTTTTTCTTATACATTTGTTCTCCACCTGCAGGTTGCAACCTCGACTCATTATTTCGGATCTGGTCTCCTTTTCCCGACTTCATCATGAATTAGCAGGTGTTCAAGAGCCGTCTGGACCCTCACCTGAGCCCTCGTTATCGGACATCCCTGAACAAGGCTCAACCTCCGAGACCAATGTTCTCGATCCACGACGCTTGAGAGGTCGGTCAAGCCTCTCCCCGTGCCTTCCTTTTGTCTCTATTGATCGACTTCGCGAGTGGATCGTTCCCAGCAAAGAAAACGTCGAAAACGATGCTTTAGCTAAACTGAGTCGATTTGCAGGTTACAGGGGCAACTACTTCCTTCTCAGTCTCCTGGAGTCCTCCACACAGCAGGCCGATGTGGCCAAACTCTATGAGACACTGAAAAGCAGACAAGTAGTAGGTGGTATCAGTTAATTAGTGTCCATCTTGTCCCATGTTAGTTTTATTCTAGTGTGTAACAGAGACTCAATGTTAAATCTGATTTGTGTAACGGCACCAAAAAAAGCAACGGCATTTCATGCAGAACCTTTGCATATCATTAAGGCATGGTGGTGACACGAAGTGGATTATCACCTGTGGCATTGCATTTGTGTATTTCATATCCACACCGGATTGTCAGTATATTTGTTTTTTTAGGCCTGCTTCATCAAAATGCCTTGTAGTGAGAACGCAGCCTTCTGTATATTTCCCGACTCGGATTTTTCTAGATCCCTCAGTAAGTCTTTAATAGCTTTCCCTCTTCGATTAAGCATTCGTCGTAAATACTGCATGTGTTTGCTACTTATTTGAACCTAATAGCATTGCTTGCACAATCACAATCGAAGTGGCAATCGGAGCGATTTTTCTATGCTTAATCTAAGTTTTTGTGGGTTCTATTCTGTTTCGTGATTTATGTTGGGATATGTTAATGCTATATTCCTCTCAAGCAGATGCATATTTTCGACTTTGAGTACTTCAATTATGTTTTGTGCCATAAAATAACCGATTTTATAGTGGCACTTTTTTTGCGCTAAGCAATAGTTGAAATAAGTGAAATGGACTTCACATTTATTTTTATTGAACGCGCACAAAAATCGTTTTCACACAAAAGAATTGCCATTGTTTGCTACGGCCATGAGCAAAAGTGATAATTTACCACTTTCTTTTCCTGGTTTATCATCCCATACGACTGGTGTGAGCTTTGGTGGTTTACTCCACGTATTTCGTTGAAGAACGCTTTAGAGTCCCTGCGCTGTATAAATGCGATTATCCATTCTTCGCCCTGTGCAAGTCATTCTTTTGTGTGATTGTGCCACCAATGAATATACGCTGCAATACATTCGTCTTTGCATGCCGTATAGAAGAATGACATTCGTGCGAAATTTCTAAGTAGCTAGTACGCTGCTCCTTCGCTTCATCTGATTAGTACGGTGTTGCGGCCGCCTGAAGGGATTCTCGAATAAGTTAGAAGAAATGGTTTTGCAAATCGGATATTTTAATTTGGAGGTATATAGACTAGCGCTTTCGCATTCACTTGTGAGATGTCATCTTACTATGCGAAGCATTGAATGATCCGACTCCAAACTCACTTTAAATGTTTTTTGCCAGTGTTTTGCTTTCACCTCTTCAATGTGCCCTTGTTAGAGGTCACCAAAGTTCGCATAATTGATCCCCACTAAATTTTTAATTTGCAGCTATGAAAAAAGCATAACCTACTAAATGTTTGGTTACTTGTGTTTACAGTTTAACTGTGATACATTTGCATAATTACAACAATTTACGAATGGGTAATTCGATATGATATTCTCAGAAAAATTTTCACACGTCAGCAACGTCATCTTCTGTTGTTGCATTAGGCATTCCCCCACTGGACAGTTCAGACTCGACTTCATTTCACGGAATCCTGCTCCTCCCCCATTCAATTCATTCAAGCCTGCTGGAAAGGTGCCTTTGCCAACTCAGTTCCCACCCAAGAACCGGCGTCCCCTATCGGCAGTCTCCCGGTTAGTCTGCTATATATCATTGCCTGCGTATAGATTAGTGCATGCATAAATCATCGTCAAGGTGGGGACAGTAGCAGCAGGAATCATGGCGTTTTTTTCTATCTTGTAAACACCATTCGTCTTTTGTGCTATTGCCCGGGACGAAGAGGCAACACAAATTAGCGCAGTTTGATGGATGATTGCTTTGCAACATAACTGATATCCTATAAAAACAGGTGTTAGTGGTGTCTTGTTTGAGAAAATGATGTCCTTTCCTTTCTTCCCCCATAAGAAATGGTGATTTTGAATTAGATGCGACCGTGCTTCATTTTTAGCCAATTTTTTTGTGCAAGCATCACAAATTTCGGACAGAAGCATCAGACACAGAACATTTGCATACCTCCATTGCGAATGTAGTTCAGTGTATAATTCCTCAAATAATTGCATATCGGGTGCTCATGCTGAT
The DNA here is from genome assembly GCF_000524195.1 of Echinococcus granulosus. NCBI lineage: Eukaryota > Metazoa > Platyhelminthes > Cestoda > Cyclophyllidea > Taeniidae > Echinococcus > Echinococcus granulosus. Next base: position 162,964 of record NW_020170514.1, on the reverse strand, counting down.
ATTTTAATTATGATTTGGAAGATCCACTTGCAATGTTATTACCGTTATGTGTTGGATCAAGCGACGTTCCCACAATGCGATGTTGGGTAATCACATAGGATGTGTATGCAAACAGTTTGTGAAAAATTTTAATGAGGAGAAATGCCAACACTTCCCTCAATCTAGCAAAAAATGCCAGTTTTCAAGGAGCTCGCGTGCTTCCTTTACCCATTTTCGCTTGTTTTGCTTCAGTAGCCTCGATTTTTTCTGCTCTTTAGCTTCTGCAGAAAACAGGTGGAGTTTTAGCCTTTCCTCATTTGTGGATGCACTACCAGACGGCGGCAAACTTCTCCTTCAAGCTGCCTCGGACCTTGCCTCAAGTCCAAAAGAGGACTCGCAAACCTCTCCTTTGTTGGCACCGGACAACGTACACATCTTTTCCCATACATTCACACCCATGAGTCCCCAAGAGCCCACTTCGTATGAAGATCCGCCTTTGGTAATCCCAACTCCAGATGTACAAATACCCGAGAGTCCGATCAAAGTGATAAATTCACCAGTACCCTCCTGTGATATGGAATTAGAGACTTCCTTTGAGTCTATTATTGCCTCGTCTCCGGAAGAAGGAAGAAATGAGCCTTCGAAAAGAATCGATGGGCACAGTTCTCACAGTTGTGACATAATTACTCCTAAGGTTCCACCCGTACCTGACAAATATTCGCCCCACTCCCTCTCATTTGACTTTCCTGTTACATCTTCACAAGTGTCTGAAAGGGTGAGTAAAACCCTGACTCTGGCGCACAGCGTACGAACCTCCACGAGTTTGCTAACAATCAAGGAGGAAGTGTGTGAGTCCCAAGCGACTTTTTCCGACTATAACGAGTGGAGAAGAAAAAGGGATCAGGAACGTAGAGCACAACAAAATCAATCTATCTCTCATTCTAAAACAACTTTTTGCACGGAAATCCTACGAGACTCTCACTGTGGCTCACTTGACATGGATGATGGTTCTTCTGCCGACGCTGCAGATCTACACCAGACTCTTTTGCCCAATTCCATTGCTGAAGAGGAAGAAGTTGACCACGTGAGACTCTTCAGTCCTGCTAGTCCAGATGAAAATCAAATAGCTCCTCTACGCTCTTCGTCTCAGGATCCTTCTCACGAAGAAGAGGAGGGTGAGATTGTGGACGACGAGGATGAAGAAATCGTAGGTGAAACGGATGCGTCGAGTGACTGTAGCCGCTCCTCGGACCAATCACCAAGGTGCAAAAAACCACGAGGGAGTGGTCACAAACCCATTCGTATTCCCTGCTCACCACGCAGAAGGCGATCGAAGCATGACTCCTCTCATCGTCAGACGCCGAAGAAGTCGAAAAAAAGAAGGAAGTGCATAGAGGATGTGGACTATCGTGTAACAAGACCAGAAGGTTCGCATTTTGTAAACGCTCGAAAAGATCCAGTGTGCTCAGTTAATTTTTCAACTGCAATACCGCACACGAACCGATTCAAAGACACCGACTACCGCTACCAAGTGTACATACCCAAGTCGGCGGAGACGGTGTCAGTTCCCGTGAAGGTGATTAATCATGCCTACGTTGTGGAGAATGTGGCGTTACACACTTACAACAGATTTCCCCCTCGTCGTGATGTGAGTGTGCGGTTCACTCAACCCTCCGCATCCTCCATCCCTCGAAGTCGTAGTAAGAGTCGTACAAGGTTCGTTAGTGAAAAATCGCAGACAACGTCTCAGAGGTCAAGCACAGCGACTCACCTGCCACCAGCTCACACTCAACTCTCTATGTCACCGGGTGTCTATCATCCCACAGCGAATGGAAGTGCCCTTTTAGCGAAACCAAATAGCCTGATTGCCAATGCACCGGCAAGCACAGCTTACAAGGCTACTTCCCTGTTAGGGGCTGGAGTCCCCGCTCCTTGCACTCCACCGGGATTTCGTCTCCAGACGACTCGACCTCGACTGCCTCCGGCGTCCAGTAGGAGCGGCTCGGTGGTGGCAGCTCTCGTTGACTCAAATAGTGGGAGCAGCAGCGGTGTGTAAATAGTCCTCTGTCGCATTCTCTCTCTCTCCCTCTCTCTCTCTGCGTTCCTGTACAAAAAGCACAATCAGAACTGTCCGAGGAACTGAAGGTGTCGGACTATTTTAGTTCGCATCATTATATATTCACTCGTTACCTTTTTCTACTCCCTCTTCTTCCCAATATTTGTTACAGGGGATTTGTGCTTACTCTTGAAATTAGAATGAGGCAATTTTTAAACTGGGAAACAGCTCCTCTGTTAAACGTCGGTCTTCCCACTTACGTACCATTTGTAGGCGTGGTGTTTGAAAAATTTGTGCTATCAGAGATGATGATGACACGCTGGATGTGAGCTGCTGAGTCCAGCGTGACTCACTGTTGTGCCGGTTGTGGAATGCCGTCTATTCACAACTGTGCTAATTGACACTCCGTGTCGTGTTGGCACGTGGTAGGGAAGAGCATGAACGCATCGCGGTGTTTACCGCCAGCTGGCATTTGTATGCGAGCGCACTCTTCAAACAACTTTTGCGTTGGAGTTTTAATTTGCACATTGTGCTTTCGCGCTGGTGGGCTTGGCTCAGTTCATGTCACGTGCAGACGTCTCGTACCGTACTGTACTCCTACACTACACTACCCAAAATCCGAGTTATTTTTTGGAGAGGGCCAGAGATGCAAACGCCTGTTGCTTTTCTGCTGGCTTAGCAGAAGTCTGACAGTTGAGTGGCGTCTTGTAACAAATTGGGACGACACATATTTGGCCGTCACTGAGGCATTTGGCGTTTTTCCTCTTTATTTACTCTTGATCAATAGGCCTGCGGGAAATGATGACCTTGAAAATTTAGGCCGCCGATTGGCTGAAGGCGAGTCAAATGATTGGAAGAGTTTAGCCTAGGCCGGTGTTTATGCCTTTGCATACACACGGCAGTTTTAGATAGGCATTGTGCTATAAAGTTACCAAATAGCTGAAGTGCCTTCAGAATGTCGAAAACTTGACCAATTCGTAGTTAAACTAGAGCCTGAATGGTTTCCTAAATTGGACAGCGTCGCAGGGCCTATCAACTATTGGGGGGAGAGAGGGCACAAAGAATGTGTGAAGGAGGATGAGTTGCGCTACATGTCAACTGTATCTTGCCATTTTGTCACGTCCCGATTGGCATAAGTTGGGACGATGACACTGTAATACGTTAATCCTACACAAAACAGTACAATGTGCTGGCGAAAATAGACCAGCAACACAAGTGAGGTGGAAGTGCATGACTCTCATTATTTTGGCTTGTAGGAATTCCACAATTTTTTTCCCTAATCGGGGTGCTATATTATCTACTTCATTAGTTGAAATCTTCCTGCTACTACTGAGAGGCACTAGCCTCACCACCTTGGAATGGCCTTCGTTGCAGTGGAGTGTGGTGCTCCCTGTTCACTGGATTCATCTTTGAAGATAAAGGTTGTGCTTTTCGGTAAGTAATGTCAAGGAAAAATGACCGGTTTTTTGCTGCGTTATGCCGTATCATAGTAAGCAACCGGAATGCTTTCTGTACGATGCTCTTTGGACAGAAATAACCGTAGGCAAAAGAGGGTACACATTTTTATTTTTCATTCCTTTCTGGTTTTGATGAATATTTTGGCATATTACACCAACCTTTGTTGATGGTATGCTTGAATCAGTGCGATTATGCAAGCGTGATTGGTGGTATCCAGGAGGAATATTCTTCCTTCACACCGGTAGTAATTATAAAAGGGTAACCTAACCGCCCCTAATTTAATCAAAGTAGCGTTTAATAACAAGTAAAGTCCGGCAGAAGAGGGGTCACCATGGCTACTGGGGTGAAACGCCTTTTTTGGCTCGAGTGCTTTGCCTATCAGAGCCAATAACAGTTAACTTGGGCGGGGCCGTCGCCCATGTTAATGGAATGAGTCAGATTAACTTTACAAAATTTTTGAAAAAACGGCGGTCCTTTTTGATAGTAGTGCAAATTATCTTGCATATTTAATTTATGATTCTTTTCTAGGGGGAAAAACTTCCCACTTTGCTCATGGAAGTTATCAAATCGGCCTAGCCACGTCCGTTCCTGTCCATTTAATTTTGTATGTGAACATTTGAGCGTCTAATGTTAAGAGAAGGTGGTTACCATCACTTAGGAGGGGTAGTAAAGAAATACAAGGGATGAGGTGGTGCGGTATCCTTATTTCACCCTAAAGTGTCAATCTTCACCCGAGTGCATTCTGCGGTATAAGGTCTTGCGTTGTCTCATTTGAATAGCACTTTCTTTCAATTGAATGATCTGCCGTCGCTGTTTCGTTAGGAGTTTTTCGTTTACGGATTCAATTTATATCGTGCTGAGTAGATGGATTTCGGCTGCAGCCACTGTTCCACTTTTAGCAAGAAAACACTTCCTACTGAACGATTGAGTCCATAGTTCAAGCATAGTCGTGGAGGGATGAAGTTGTGTGTCTTGGACGTGTGAGTGGCTTTTTACCAAATACTGGAACATAGAACCCACTTCTCATTATGAGTCAGTTTGCTAACACTCTCACATCGGTACGTTTTTGTAATGCAAGGCGGGTAGGCAGAGGACCACTTGACAGCTTTTGAAGCCTACTGCCATCTAGTAATGCACCCCATACGGTACTCATGTTCTTAGCACCCATAGCTCCTTGAGCCTTTCTCAAAGTCAAAATAGTCACAGTACTGGAGCAGAAAGTATATTGCTGACATACAGGAGGCCAAAAGGTCATGCCAATGAGTGAAAGTACAATGCCGGAGCCTTAAGTGTGCCTCGCGTAACATAAATACAACGATTGACAATCCAAGTATTACAGCACCTTCTATAAATTTATTTTTAGTTGATAGAGAGATAGACAAATCCTTTCATTATGCTAATTTTAAATTTCGCTTAATAATAACGATACACAAGTCTTCAAAGAGAGTGACGACATCTGAACACATGGCACCTATAAGCCATGCAACTTTCAGTACCACAGCTAAGTTGTTTAAACAACTTCTGGACGGTGGTAGTTGGTAATACACAATATACAAACGCCATCTAGAGAATTCCTTAAAGAACCAGATTTCCCAGCTTTAGAATCAGGTAAACCTCAGTTTGTAAGACCGACGAGGTTGATTTACAAGCGGTTCAAATGGTATTTTAGGTATGAGGGCTGAAAATAGAATAAAATTAGTCCAAATTAGAATAAAGGGCACCAATTCACGAACGTACGGTTTTGTTTTGTAATGCCCATAAAAGGGTGCCTTCTGCAAATCATTGGGGCCGAGGTATGTCGAAAATCCCACCAACTCTTTTTGGCCAACTAGTGGCTTTATGATAGCCTAAAAATAAAAATGGCGTAAATTTCTAACCAGAAGTTTTTTCGTAAAAATTGGAAGGATCCTGTTCCTTGTATGCAAACTCCTTTTTGGGGTATCAATGCAAACTTTCATGGACAAAAAGTTCAAAAGCTTCTTCACCATGCCTTCACAGATGTGCAAATAAGTTCCTTCTGGAGGCGCCATGAGATATCTGGCACTGGCGGAATGGTAACATGTTCAAATAAAACAGGTATCCTTCTGTCAAGGTATTGTAGTCAAAATAAATTTATTTCAAGGGGTACAGGCACCTTTGTGAGCTCTTACTCGATCCCGGTCACTTATATATAGCACCATATTGGCCTGTGGGATTTCTCTTTGCTGCAAAGTGGAAGCCTTTGAAATTTTTGAAAAAAATCACTAAATTTTGCCTCCTGAGTAAGCCGAACTGATACTATTTTGACACAAAAGTGTGTCAGTTTCATACTCTATTAATAAATTGGTTTTAAGTGGGAAAGGGAGTGGCTACGTGTTAACAGTAGCGGGATGACATTAAGGCAGACTGGACCAACGGACACCAAAGTTCCCGCAAGGAAATGGGTGCAATGTAGGCAAATGGCATTCTGTTTCAAACTCTCATTAATTTTTAGAATTTGTTTTTTCCCATGTGCTAAGAGCGTAGGTGCCGCAGCTGTTCTGCGTCTCTTCAATTCGGTGCACAAGAAGGGTTAAACCATCTGTGCAAATTTTGGTTAGCGTTGCGTTAAGAGTATTTAAAAACAAAAATTTTGTTGGTTTTCTTACATCGAATAATCACTTTTACTGAAATACGACATTCCTATCCATGGACCAATAGGAAAGCCACAAAATTGGCTTCTGACATTGTGATTAGCATTTGACCTCCGCCGTTATTGTTTCATGTAAAAGGCCCGGAAGTAATTTTCAGGACTGCCAATAGGTGGGTTGACAATCACAACTTTTAAATGTGCTTTGGACAAAACAAAAGTTTAAATCGACGCTTTCTCTGGACGTTCTAATTGTGCGGTCAGTCAGACGCGGTTCATTATTTTAGGCTAAATAAAGAGGCTAATACCATGTTTTTCTGAATACTTCCTATTGTATTATATGGTAGTCGCTAAATGAAGACATTGATGGACATCTCAAGGCTTTGACGATAATGGCGTTCAATCAAGATGGCAACTAACTTAATCCTAGTTGGTGGAGGATACGTTTCCTACCTAACGTAACATTTCCCCTTTTTAGTAAATGCCTTCCACTGCTGCAAGTAAATATTATTCGCCCCAAACAAGACATCCGCCCTGAAACAAACTAGTATTTTAAGATGTAGATCTCTAGACTTAAATCAAAATGCCCCAATTATACTTACAGAATTTAAAGTAGTATATGCTTTCAAACTCACGGACTTATTTTCCTTATGAAGGATCGTGGGAAAAGAAGTGGGCCTCCCTAAATTTTCCAGCCTATTTAGGAATGAAATTGACTTCTTCACCATATTTTCGGCCTTTTTAAAAAAATGTTTATGAGTTTTAAATTTTTTAGTGGCTGATTTCACTGACTGGTACCTATCTCTACCACTTCAGACAATGGTGTTTATTTTACATCCCGGCCAAATCCTGTTAAAACGGGATAACAGCACAGATTTTAAGCACACTAGTTATGTAATTGGCTACAAAAAGGAATTAAATTTGGATATCAATTTACTCGGAAGCTCACAAGCCATTTGGCGTAGGTGAGGAAAGCACTGAACCAATGCGTTCCGCTGCCAAAAGGAGTTACACTTAGCAATAGTGTGGTGGTGAAAATGTAAAGAACTATGCACCTAGCGAGCACACTTTAGCCTCATTCTGACTCTACCTTGTTGCAAAATCCTCACTAAAACACTGAGAGGTTTTACATAGGGATTGTCAGAATCCTCTTTTATTGTGACAATCTAATATGTTTACTGATCATAATTCACCCAAGTATTCACTCAAAACTTTCTCGTTAATTACGGGCTAAAAGTGGTTTGATTATCCACCGAGGCACAATCCAATCCAATTCCTCTCCTTTGAACCAATCAGGTCGAAGAGCCAACCACCTTTCAGACATGGTTAAGCCATCCTACGCGCCGAGGCATGTTTTGCGTGTGTAGAGCAAATTTTGTAGTGACTTAACGGTGATGGGACTCGTATGAACTAAAGGGTAGATAGAGATCTGCATAATTTTTCAATTTTCCATGATTAATGCATTCAAAAGGTGTCATCATTTACATTATCACTGGACTTCTCATCCAACGTTCCGCTACTGCCATTTGGGATGAGTTGAAGCACCGTCTAGAGGCAAAATCAACTGTGGATCTAGCAGACGAGTTGGAAGAACTGAATGCACAACTTTGGAATCCTCAGACAGGTCCTTCAGATCGGCCCGATCACTGGATTTTCCGACATTATCTCCTTCCACAATTCAACTATGATGCACTAGTCACCGCAAAACGGGCTTTTGATGAGAACTTTTTGTGGAGTAGTATCAGCCTTCTCTCCCTTCCACAATACAATGTATCTTTCCTCCTCCTAGGTGGTTCTTGGTCTAGACACAATGACCCACCTTATCCTCGTGAAGACGGAATTGTCCAACTCTGCAAATTCATGCTCTCTCCTTCGGGTCAGTTGACATTCACACCCCCTTGTCAGGACTTATCAGAAGGACTCAATAATACCTCATACCTTGGTGCAACATCGGTTTCACTTCAGATCAGTCAAAATATGGGTCTAGTGGCTTACTGCGATCCCTTGTGGAGGGATGAAAGCCACTTTCCCGCGGGTCGATGTTACCTGCAGCTTCTGCACAACGAGAATATCCGACCACGGCACGAGCTGGCATCATTTTGTCGTACGGGTGGAAAAGTGACAGAACCCTGCATGACAGGCTTCAGTGTGGATTTGATGTCGAAAAGTCGAGTGAATTCTGGCTTCCTCGAATTTCTCAAAGGCATTCATGTCATTGTCGGTCAGCCATTGGCCATTGGATACGGTCGGGTGCAAATTTTAGCCGATCCCTTCTACTATCCACGAACTTTTACTGTCTACCGCCCCAGCGGCCTCGAAATTACATTGCCTGAAAGCTATTTCGGATATTCAGTGGCAGGAGAATATGTGTCGGTTGTCGGTGATGGTTTTAGACAAATGCAAGAAACATCGAATGCATCAGAGCTGATACAGGTGTTTAAGGTAGGCGACCTTCAGAGTATACGCACAGCTGGAGGTGTGGAATTTGACTGGCAAGGCCGTGTTGACAAAACAGGGTCATTCTCGGGCTTTGGGACATCAATGATACGCTTAAAAAATGTTGATGGACAGGACATCATAGTTGTGGGCTCTCCTTACGCTCCAAAAGGCGGTAGGGTGTACGCCTACTGCATTCCAACCAATCTTGCAGTTGATAATAGCAAGAGACAGGCAGTGCCAACCGACACTTATCGAGACTTTGTTTCTGCACCCGCTGGATCTGGTGCCTTTGGTTATTCTCTAGCGGCTCTCGGAGATATTAACGGTGATGGTCAGGAAGATATTGCTGTTGGTGCTCCACAACTACGAAATGAGTCAAAAAGTGGACTTGTTTTTATCCTCAGTATTCTCAACAACTGCACATTCGATAGGAGACCTATTCAAGTTATCTCAGGTCCCGAGAAGGCGGCGTATTTTGGTTCCATTTTGCCAAGAAAAGGCATAGACCTCGACTTTAATGGCTGGTCGGATTTTGCCCTGCCTGTTCCCTACTGTTCATCATGCATGCCAATGGTGTATACCTCTCGATCACATTATCAAGCTGCCTGTCGATTTTATCAGCCAAATTGGCTAGGTAGTGTCCGTATTCGACGCAATGCACGCATACCGATAAGGCTGAAAGTAAGACTGATACCCTCAGGCAAGAATAACAGAAACAGTTTTGAACAGATACTACAGGCAGCAAATGTAAAAGTTCAGGATCTTGTCCATCAAGTAATTCCCGACCTGTGGGCCAAAGAGGCTGGTGAGCAAAGAGTTAGACTAAGCACGTTCCACAGTGTGAAGATGAACGCCTATTACGATATGCTTTCGCTGAAATTCGATCTGTTGCCACAGATGGATGTGGAGGATATGCCAAGTCTGGAACAGCCAGATGGAGGGATTCGTGTGCAATACAGGTTCAACATCCCCTGTCCAGACGGAGCGAAGGCAGCAGGAGACACGAAAACCTGTCTTGGTGGTGCATGGGTGCATAGGCCTATAATAGATTGGTCAGCATGCAACTTTCAACTGCGGTTAACGAAATACGTTTGCTTACCGCAAGGAAGATGTGAGAGCGATGTATCACTCCTCGTGACCGACGAAGAATCTGCCAAGTTTGCAAATTTCATACATTCCAACCCAAGCGGAGAAACTCTTTTAATTTACGGTGACAAGGAAAGAGCAATGAATGCATTAATAATTAACATTTACAACCACGGACCAACTTTTGCGGGCGGTGTCTGGATAAACATGGCATTTTTCGGTAACCTGCGATTCTCTGCATTTGAAGTGGCTCGAAGAAGCGACGACAATGGAAGCCTTGAATTCAAACCCGCTATTTGTTCACATCCTCTTTATAACGACACATGGGTTGCCTGTAATTTGGGTCGTCTTGATTTCAGTCAGGGAAATGTATCCTCACCTGTTCAGAGAATTCGATTAACCTCCTTTTATGCGGCCAATAGTGGAACGGTAAATAAGGATTTCTCCCTTCCCTCTTTTGTGAATATTTCCATTTCATCGCAAACATATGATCCCCAACCCCAGAATAACCACGTAATTTGGCAATATAAGTTACTTCATGCGCCGAAGTACCTTATTACACCTGCGGGTCATGCACCATCAAGTGTGTTGGACAATCGGACGAGACCCACCTCCTGGGGTCCGGGCTTCCATCAACGAATTCGAGTGGAAGAAATGGGTCCTCAGATACGACACATTTTCCAGGTGGAACACATGGGACCCGCAAAAAGTGTGGAAAATGTGACGATTCGACTGCGGGTGCCTGTGAGAATGGCTAACAGAGCCAAACCATTGGTTTATTTATTTAATGAAGTGCGAGCTCCTTCACCTAACGGTATTGACATGGAATGGGTATCACTTCGACCTGTTGTTAAGCAGATTGGCGCCTCCGTAAACGATGTCGATGGAGTGACTAGCTGCTGGTACAATGACGAGTCGCTAATCAATCCAAATGGGTGGATTGGAATTGATATGTCAAGTAAGTATACCCAGAATACCTCACCATTGAGTTACCTTTACATTTTCTGTATGCAAGTCAGATTAGAAACGGATACGTAAGGAACGTTCCTAGAGTGTAGCCAGGTGTGTGTTTAAACCATTTGCCAAGACCTTGGCGCATTAAGACGCATGATTGATTGGTTTTGCCGCTGCCATGACAACAAAAGAGAGCAATTGTTCTTCTTTAAAGTGCCTGGGGTTTTACCGCCTGTTCTACATGTAGAAATGCGGAGTTTTTTTTCAAGTAAGACGTCTAATTATATATTCCTGAGCTGCGGCAGACGCAGTTAGTGGATTAAAAATTGCAATTCAGGCGTTGGTTCGTGTGGCTTAAAACCGTCAAATAGCATTCCCAAGCTCACGATTGTCAGGGTAAGACTCATAAGTGGCATATTTCTTTCTCAGACTAACAGCAGGTAAGTAGTTCATGCGTGTAAACGGTGGGGGAGTGGTCCCGAAGGAGTGGGGGGATTGGGCATTTTTTTCCTCTGTGGGGTAAGGGGAAAAGTCAAGTCACGAACTCCTATACGTCTCTTATGACTAAGGCGACACTGTCACGGTTGAATGAGCGCTGGGATGGGAGGGTCAAGACTCTAGCCCTTCCGAATTCCGAGGAACACAAATTTTCGTGAAATCTTAATGAAAGTTAATGTTTTTTAATGTTGTGAAGTAGATTTCATTGATTGGATGACCCTAAGACGACAAGATTCACAGTTCATCGTACTGACTCCAAAAGGCCATTTATGATACATTGGGATTTTGAAATTTTTATTGAAGAGTTGTGTATAATAACTGGTGTTTTATTACCGCTTTATGCAATGAAAACCCCAGAAATTAATCAATCAGTCATTCCTCTTAATGCTATATCCAAACATGAGTTTATTGGCGACGAATCACACTATAGAAGGGCGGATAGCAAATCAAGATTAATGGATCCGCTTCAACTTTCACCTCATTGCGCCCCGCCAGTCATTAAGCACTTTGAAATGTAATTGAGATAATTTCTACCCTTACTTCCAATCTGCCAAATTTTCTTCATCAATGCATACCAAACAATTCAAGCGTCAAGTGATGAGTTAAGGATAAAACAGGCCAATGTCAAGGGCGCTGATCAACGCGTTAGAGATGAATAGCTTTCGCCTGATTTCTACTACTTTTGCCTGTCAAGCCCCTTCTGATTTGCCTAATGCTCAGAAAAAGCAGAAGTTTGGTGCTTTGCATATCTGTGTTGCACTATTGAAAGTGGAGGAGAATTTAATCTCAAAATGCGACTGGATAGACGGTTATGAACCGTGTCAACTCCGATATTTCTTTTTCCAACACCTGGATCATCTTGTGCACTGTCAAGTTGCATGGCAGATTGGCTATACCAACCCCACAGTCGTTTGTGTGAACCGAATGACCAGTCATTAACTGCGTACATCTGGCATGTAAGTCAAAGCATATGCTGCTATTTATCATAAGCCAATCGAATCATGAGCATATGACAGTTGGTTGGCAAGAGTGTCATTGGTGCGATATGTGGTCACGATTCAAGTGGAAGGAAAAGGTTTCTACTACGCAAAATCTACTTCGAATACAGACAAGACAGAAGCATAGGTAGCGGTTGACACCTACGGGGTTCAGAGCGAAGTTTGAGTTAGTAAATTCATCCGGAAACAGCACAGTCAATCGCAATAGGCGCTTCAGGCATTAATGCAGCTTTTCTTATTCCAGCCAGTTAACAAGATGCCTGGAGGGCGGGTGGTAAATTCACAGTTTGTCAGCAATTGCAGGAGGTTGTCCAATCCTTGAAGGTCAATGTTTACATAGCCTTTTGACAGCGGTGCTTTTATTCCTGCAATGGAATTCAATTTATAGGATAAAACGGCTTGCAATCTTGACATTTATTTTGCAAGAATTTGCTTTAGTTGCCACTTCAATAGAAGATGAGTATTCTAAGTGGAATAAAGGAGGCCAACACTTTCCGATCTTTGGAGACCTGACATATGCGCAATGTATCTTGAATGGATTAAGCATTAAGAGGCAGAACTTATTACTTGAAGAGATTTTTATGCGCAAAGTAGTATATGCTTCACTTTCCTGGTTGCAGGTATTGAGACGAAACGGGTCCGACGAGATGCGCCCACTCCGTTCGACTCGAATAGCACAGAGCTGATGCAGTGGCATTACAATAGTAGTGATACTCTTGGACAAGCAGCTGGACGATTTGGCAATGAAGAACGTCCGCAGAAAGTTTCATTCCGGCGAGTGCCCAAAGAGGTAGGTGAAAAAAATGAAGAAATTAGGGTAAAAACTAGCTTGTATTAACACGTTAGCTGGTGGCGTCGCATGCACGTGACGCCCCGATGTACGACGGTCTCCCCGTCCATCACCCAGGTGTGACCCCATCTAAGTAAAAAAAAGTGAACTGGGTTGGAAGTGGAAAAAAAACAGGACCAGTTAATGCCATATTGGAACAATGCAGAAGAGCATTTCAGCTGAGGAGGTCGAGGCCGTGATAGCACACGTATGAAGAGCTCTCCTCTGTCCTGACGCTGCTCCCCAGTTCTTGCCGATTCACGCATTGACCCACATAAGTACATTCAACTTTTAATGACTTATTCTGCTTACCGCACAATCCTAAACTAAACCGTAAGTCTAGCAGCGCTCCGACTGTTGCAGCAGGTTTTTTCAGCTTATACTTAACGGAAGTCGTTTTCATGTAACAAAATGGACATTCTGAAATGGTTCAGTAGATGAAATTTCAGGTTATTTACCATGTAGACAATGAAAGGAAGACAGTTTAAGACGCAGAGAACTCTTAAATAAAGCTGAATTAGGGAAAATCTTCCACATATTCTATAACTAAAATTGGCACCCAAATCTGTTATTTAACAACTACTTTGAAATTTCCGTGCGGAAAACATAGTGTTTTGACCAAAAAAGTAATTACCAAAACTGGCTGAATTATGCTTAATTTAGCAAAACGAAACGATTCCTCACTTTTTTGGGTGATTTTTAGGCACTCTCGACCGAAAAGTTATGAAGATGGTGTACTGTTTCATTCTATCTACTCGGCGAAAAGTTCATGGTCGTTAACCGGTTTTTCGTTCGGGAAACACACTTACCGTATCAGTGTCGAAAATTTTTGCTGAATTACGTGAGAAAATGATGTTGAGTTAGCTAATGCATGAGCGATGCCACCCAAAAAGCGGTTATTTGCCTACGAAACATTAACAACTGGCATTGCTAGTTTAATGTTAGCCTTTTTATACGGGAAAATAGCTTTGCCTTTTTACCAAATCTGGCCGCATTTTTAATTCTATGCTAACTATCTTCATTTAACAAAATATGCAAGGCATTTTCCACCCTTACGAACACCGTTTGTGGGGCATCAAAGAAAAGGACCTGCTAATAGCTTCATGGACAGTGTCAGAGCCAGTTGAGGCTAGGATTAAGGAGCCTTGATGAGATGTTTTAGTTACCTGGATTGTTAAAATTCTACGTTCCACTGTCAGTGAAATTCTTCCCTCAGGCTAATCAAGTACTGCCGGGAACGGTTAACTCTAGCAGTTTACTTGGTTCGGTATTTAACAAACGATAATAAGAGCCACTGTTACTTCTGAAGTTGGTTTTTCGTCGCTACTTGATGGTCCCAGTCCTTCCTTTGATGTTACCTTGTAATTTTCACGGTTATCTTGAAGGCCTGGTTGATTTACAACTGATTGTGGTAACTGGTTCCCAGGAGGTGATGATGTTTAGGCGGTGCTCTTTTCATTTAACGGGATTAATGAACTGAAAATTCAAAGCTAACGTAAAAGAATTGCGTCTCTGACTAATGTAAACCAAGTTACTCATCTCTTTTTATTGTGTTCACCTACCTGAAATCCAAAAATAAAGTCACATTAAATGCTGTTTTACCCATAAAACAGCTAAAAAAGAGAAGTGGGAAAATATCCACAATGGGTGTCGAAATACACCAGAGGCAACAAAATTTATTTGTCCCTCACTTCCAAAAAGATAAAAACATCGTTACAAAATTGCTGAAATTTCTGTAATTCCGTCAAATAAATTACCCTTTTACGGGAATTTTTGTGTATTAATGGATGACTGCAGTTAAACTGTCCAACAACTGAATACAAATGTGTGTACCTTACGTGTTGCCACAATTTCTTCCAGGTTATTCAATGTGGGCGCGTGGGGCAAAAGTTTGGGAAACCACTGTGTCTCGAGATAATCTGTCACTTGAGGCAACTGAAGAAGAAGCATCCAGTTCAGATCAGTGTAACGGGCTGGCTATATGCTCCAACCTTCTTTCAGTATTCCACTTCCGACATTGAGGTCTGTTGCTCATTTTTTGTTTCCATTAAAAAAAATAATGAAATTCTTGATCCCGTACTAGGCTAAGAATTTCACTTCGGCAAAAAATCCAAACCCCTCCTTGACAAGAAACAAATGCACTTACGTGCTTCACACTCTTGCCACTTGGGTGATATTTAACTTAACAGTTCAATTCTGTGCCACATGACTTTTCTATCTTGCCCCCAATTAAAAGCGAAAATCGTGCCACGTTCGGTCTGTGCCAAGTTCAGGGAACAATATTCTCACATTTAGGGAGCTGTATCAAGGGCTTAACAACTTAAATGCTTTCACACGACTCCTTGGCGAGTTAATCTAAACACTCTTCCGCATTATTTACGCTCAAGGTGGTTTTGATTAGTGCAAAGCACGATGTTGAAATATACTAGGAACGGTTCATGAGAACGTTTTAATGACAAACATATTTGTTTGTTCTCCTATTAATTTGGCACTTCAAAACACCCGCTTTTCTGATTGAAGTATTCACTTTTAACTCTTGAGTTGGGTAGAATTGATAAAACTCTTCCTTAGTAAAATCCAATTTTAACAACACTTTAAAAGGAAAGTAGTTTTGGGTTCCATTGAACGCATCCTAGTTATTGGGATGTTTGGAAATTTTGATTTGATTCACCTGTCCTGTCCTGCGTGTTACACCTTAAGAACAGAAAGGTAGGCTTTCATGGGAAAGCATTGTTATGAGGAAATGTGAAGAAACGAGTATAACCTCTTCTATCTGGGGGAAGACACTACATGGTTTGCAAATAGGCGGGCAATAGAGTAAAGTGGTTTTTGTTATTACCCGCATTGTACCGAAACGCTGTTAATTACGGACCGCACTGCACGCGTCATTGAGGTAGTGCATGAAGTTGTATCTCCGTGTATGGTCACTTTTCTAACTTGACTAAATTACTATCGTAATTTTCCATATATCCTAAGGAAAATTCCTTAGCACCTAGCACCCATTTATCTAGCTATTTATTTTCCTATCTTTCCTCTCTTCGGCTAAATTTATTTGTCAATATGAACAAAAGAAACGCAAACTAGAAGTAATAGAAGTTTTAATGAAACTAGTTAGTCCCGCAGTTAAAACTGATTTTCTTTTTCAAAAAACAAATGACCGCAAATGATTTATCAGAGCCTTTCTCAATTGTGCCATTAGCGGTCACTTGATCACTTATGCACCGACCTTAAATGCCAATTGGCCTAATTAGTACTGACAATGTCGGCACAAATTCTGCACGTATCAATGCGTGCGTTTGCTTGTGTTTACCTATAAACACTCATTCATGAAGTTTCCCAATCCGGATCACAGCTGTCATATCAATCACACTGTTTATTCTATCAACTTTTTATCAACGCCCAGCGACACAGTCATCTGGTGGCAATGAGAGAAACTTTTCAAAAGCCAAATAAACGGCTAGAAGTATCACATGCTCCAGATTTTTTTAAATGTACATAATTGTAGGTGTGCTTCACCTTCTCATGTGACATTGATTTTGTTTGATCCCTTGATCTTGAATGTAACCCAGTAGAGATTGTTTAGCTGGTAGTTAGCTTTCAGTCGTTAAGATCTAGAAAGCTGAACTGCTCTTCGGGAAATACTCCATTCATTTTCACTTTAAACAAGGCCAATTCGTCCTAAGTTAATTGAGGATTGCAGCACCTTTTTATGGCTTTCTCCAATTCCAAAGTACATAATCATCAACCCTGTTGGTGGATAAGGCGATCCACCGACCACCGAACCAGCATTCCTTTTTCTGCGTGGTCACATACTTTCTCTTCTTCCCTTTAATTTACAATCAAAAAGCAAAGTGTACTTTTTTCTCCACCAAGCTACATTCATCGGTGTCGTGTCTAACTCCGACAATCTTGCATTAGAATGCCTACCCACATTTGAAAATAAATTAACATCCCCCAACATGAATGCTACTGGGATGATAAATAACCATAAGTGGGACCTTTGAAGGTTTTATCTAGATAAGACCATTTTTTCGTTCTACCAATCGCCAATGGCGCATCCTGGACCGCCTTAAAGGAGGTTATCATAGCGAGAGATCAAATGAGAGCTTTTTTGACGTAGATGGACTTTGGACGACACATGCAAGTAGTAAAAACGATGATGATAGGCCAAGAAAACGAATAACTGGTATTAAAAATGTCAATGCCGGTTTTTTGGACCACAAATGATGCCCGGTTGACAGTTTGATCAGGTGTCCTCGGTGCATACCATCTTAAACGCTGGAGACCGCGATCCCGATTACTTTGCGCGTCAAAATTGCAAACGCAAACGAAATGTTGGCAAAATGTTAACGTTTTGGAGAGAGAAGTACCAGTTTTATTAGATTCGTCAATAGAACCGTCTTTTGGATTAAAATACGAATTAAAAAGGCTTGGTTGAATCGCGCTTTAATGAAAAAGTAACGTTTTCAAGCGAGAGAATACATTTGGTCGGTTGGTATTAGGGATTATGACCTTTTAAATGACTCCAGTGGTAGATTTTAATCATAAAACCGAAGTGAAGAAGTGGAATGAATGCGATCTGCAAGACGAAATGCTAAATAAATTTGCCCAGCATTAATATAGTCATTTGGCATACTAGAATCTCCCACTCAAAGAAGGCCGTAACAAACTCCTCATTTTGCTTTGATAAACACTCTCTCCCGAAGGGTTGGGAGACTGCAGCCATAAACGGGAGTCCCCGTCACCAAGATGCACCAGCGGCCGGAGTCTCTGCATCAAATCTAATACCGTTTTATTACACCACCAAGGAAATATCTGCGTAATCCATAAATTTTGTCATTTCAGGGAAGCATGCTTAATGGCCCAACGTATTCTTCCCAAATAACTGTACCTGTAAAATCAGACTCCGGGAAAGCAAAGTAGGTTATTGCTGATAAGAGTGGCTTGTGAGCCTCACGCATCTCCGAAGAAAGGACAAACCTCTTTAGTTTTATTTGGAGAATAGGCAGACCGCCCATTGGTTAGAGCTCCATACCAGCTTTGTCACTCCAAGAAAGCAAAGTACAGGCAAAAAATTGTGTCATATCAACGAAATGGCGTAATGCATTTGCTAGTACTGCATTTCTGCGGCGTACCAAGAGGTGAGCCACCAAGAATGGCGTACGTTGTTATGGTTGAAAGACAAGACCTTGGGTTAATTATGCTGTGGGTAATGTGTGCAGTGCTTAGTTCTTGTTCTCATGTAGATATACAAGTTGTGGGGGATAATAAACTCAAATGACGTGTGAATTAGCTCCTTCTAAAGACCATTAAACGATCACTTAACAAGTTCGGGGAGTACTGATTGCCAAGCCCTCGAGAGGCTAGAGGAATTATCCTACACTGCTGTATGAGTACCCAATCCCCAAAGCTGTACAAAACAATCATTTGGCCTCACTACCTACGAATACATGCTGTTTTTGTTTCTTCCAGATTGTTACAAGTCTGACTGTGGATCAGGGAGCCGTGCCCAAGGGAGTTTTGAGATCTCCGGAACCTGTTGGTAGCTTCAATATGCCACAAATATTCTACTTCACAAAAATTAAACCCACAATTTTTTACAAAATTCCCATTTGGCCAATTGTGGTTGGTCTAGTCCTGGGAATTTTGCTGCTAACCCTCCTAATCCTCATTCTCTACCGGTTCGGGTTCTTTCGACGTCGGAAGCACAAACTTGCGGTGTCTGGACGAAGACGATGGCACGAAACTTTGGCGGAAGAGATTAGTAAACGGGGTACTGATGAGGTGGATCGTGGTGGAAGTGATTTGGACACTTTTAGCAGCATTCGCTACGCTGAAGAGGCACGGAAACGTCGATTGAAGCTACGGAAACACCCTGAGGAAGTGAGTATTCTCCATCCTGACGAAATTCCGAAGGATAATGAGGGGGAAGGGCAGGATAACCCAACCGCCTTGTTCGAACACGCCTCGACGACAAATGATCCCGATACAGTCACCGCCACCAGTACCACCACGGAAGCTCCTACCACTACTGCCGTCAAACCCACCATCACCGGAAGTAGCAGTATCACTACGGTGGGAGACTGAGAGGGCCCCCCTCCACGAAAAGTTACATTTAAGGCAGAGAAAGTGCTTATTTATTTCTTCATTCTATGCTTTTGCATTAATTTTACGCCTAGGCATGTACGCTATAACGATATAGGAATTTTGTTTGTACCTTCTTTTTGAGTTCGCTTGGCATCTGTGATCAAACCATTTAAGACAATTCAAATTCCCATTTTTGATATTGAATTGACTTATTTACCACTTTCGGTGACCTGGAGTGCTTGACATTAAGAAAGAACGATCAGCTCTTCCCGTGGCAACCTCAGGCTAAATTTGTTTATGAAATTGGAATCTAAGATTGAATGGTAATTCGTCCTGAATAAATCGCCCTTCAAATGGAGGCACCGGATTAGAGCCTTTGCCTAGATGGAAGAAGAGAGGCCCAGTGGTAGAGGCAAAGGCCTAGCGTGGTCAGTTGCCCTCTAGTGGTTAGAATGTAAGTCGAGGGGTATTCCAAACAAGATTAATCAAGGTGTCAAGTAATAGTCCCAGGGCGTTCATGGGGCAGCGTGTGATGTTGAAGTTTTTCTGCATAAAATGAATTATAGAAACCGCACCAACTGAAATCTCTCCATAAAATGGGCTTCAAGTACAGTGCAGCATAGCGATGGGAGGCCCAACTGGTCCGTACTAAGGCATTGAAATGGTTCGAATATTTTGAGGATGACCATGCATCCCTCGATTCGTAAGGGCTCCCAGTTGACAAAAGTCAGTCAGCACGCGGAACACCCGCCTGATCCTGGTAGTGTGGTAGACGCATAACTTTACATGAAATTTCATGCAACATGGTTAAAGTCTTCCATGTTCAATCTCATGACGCTGGTACATTCGACAACCGACGAGGTAGTGAAGCGGACCGCCCTTGACAACCCTATATGGCAAAACCCTTCCGTTCATAGGGTTAATGGGTAAGTGGGGCTGGTGTGAATGCGCCTCTTAGTGTGGTCCAATTTATTCACAAAATAAATTTATTTACCGAAACTTAGGTATTTGGGAAAATTGGAGCTGTGCACACCATTACCGTTAATAATTAATCATGCATCTTCAGCACCAGTAAATAGCAGTTTCCGTAGTCAACGAGTGTCTACAAGCTTATAAGGATGTTAAAGCTGCCACAATAAAACCTGAGTTCGTCAGTTAGATGCTGAATCCGCTGGATAAAAATTATTCGTCTGTTAAGCTCATTTAATGTTAAAGCGAACATTACGAGAGCTGTATGGTGTATGCATGCAACCTTTACTAACAGCTTTGGTATTCTTTTTACATTTGCAATTGATTCATGAGTAGCTGCATCAAGCAGCTACCTAGTTCTATCGCCAGAATGAAGCGATCTGATAAGCTGTACGGACTGTTTTATGAGAGTTGGACACAACTTCACCGCCACTTACTTTTGAGTGAGACAAACCCCTAACGACGTTAGAGCTTCAAACCGCCTTCTAAATGACTTCAAATTTCAAGAGTTGACAAATTGCGTAGTCAGAATAGTAACTAGTTATTTTTAACGACCCCAAAATATCCCAGAAGTAGCCAAAGAAGGCTACGCTTTCTCTAGACTTGGATGTCTAGCTAGAAAACACTTTTGATTTCTAGCAAAAAAAAATGCCGGTTCAAATGTCTAACTTGATTAGTCAACTGATTCGAAACATCAAATTTAATAATTATGAATAAATTGTAAATTAATAAGTTTTTATTTAGGCCCCAAGAGTTCTCTGAAGACGAAAGAAGCCAAAATAATAGGTCAGGATAAGGATTGTTGATATATGGAAAGGCTGAGAGGCTGCTGGTATGGCTTGGAGGCCATGCCACCCCGTGAAAGTACAGTCGAGAGTTGAACAAAGAGTTCAAGTGGTACATAATCCCTCTCCCCTTTTGGGCGTCGTCCCTGTCGTACCCCTCGGTCACTTTTCAGCTTTGGACATCACAGGGTAGTCCATGATGTTGGAAAAACATCCACAAACCAATTGGTCAAGAAATCGAATTTGCGCCCAACTAAGAAGATGTTTAACCGCAAGGTCCTATTGAATCTGGAGTTTTGTTCTGTATGGGAACTGCATTGGGGAAAAAGAAAGTTTGCCGGTCATTTCGTATCCCCAACGCTAGTCGCAAGAACACTGACCTAAAAGCAGAATCATTTAATAGAGACGATGTGTAAAGTAGTTCTGCGGGATGATGCTTTGCGCCTGTTCTTTCATGTCGCATTATCTTCTCACTTCAGTGCTGCCCAGCCATATCTATCTACCTGGGATGGATCCAGCCATTAGAGAGGTGGAGGCGATATCGCTCGTTCAACTGATTGGCACCCTCATAGAGATACCTTAGACGGCTTCTTAAGGAACTAATTCAGATGGTCCATGGCTGATGTTACTTCATTTGTTAATAGCATTCCTGTAGTGCAACACGGAACTAAGGCAGTTGCTGAAGGTAGACGCCATTCTCAACCCTTCTGTTGGGGGACCGTCATAGACTCTCTCATCCGCCGCATAGGCATTTCTTCCATCACGTTGAGGTTTAGTATTCAGTAACAGAAATCATTATAGGAGGCAATTGAGATTAGGTTGGCTTTCTGCTGCCTCTAAAGTAGCCCCCAAAGACCCCCTTGAAATGCAATCGCACAACCTTGAATGCCCGTTACCAAAGCCGAGAGTTAAAACAAAAACAGCAAAAGCATTATATATTTATTCATTTTCTGTGAAGCTGCTTCACTTCGGGGTTATATTTTAGTGGCAACAGTTGACTGGTTTCGGGAACTGAGGGAAGAGTTCCGCTGATTTGCTGCCGGTTAAAACCGCCATCTTTGTATACAAAGGGAATTTCTATGCTTTACTTATCATGCAAATCGTCAGGGTTTTTATTAACTTCGTATCTCACCCGTAGGACATTTTCTTATTCACCAGACTAATCACTGCCAATTAACTACAAAATTAGGCACAAGCACGCTGTCGGGGCTAGGTAAGGTGATATAAAGCTAGTTTGGTCAGGTTTTACCAGCGGTTTGGGTACTTCTACCCGTAAATGCCTGCGGTCATGAGTCAACATGAAAGTATGTGAGTTATCCAACTCAGGTCAAATTTCAAGCCACAGAACTTAAAAAACAAGAACTTTAGTTTTTTTAATGATTTGATTATTTGGTTAACTGTTTTGGTTTCTTGAGGACTGAAGGCTCCCCTGATTGTACTTCCGCTGAGTGGCCTGACCCCTGGGAATGTCGACAATACATTTTCTGGCCTTTGTATTCAGGAGCTTCTCGGGGCGACACATTGGTGCAAACGGAAAGAGATTGCGATCTCAAAGGACAACTACCAGGATTTTCATTACTGAATGCTAAACCTAGACGTGACGGAAGAATGGCATATGCTGCGGATAGGAGAATCTATGACGACTCCCTAACAGTCAACCGCCCCAGCCACATGTTCTGCAGGAATGATATTAACAATTAAAGCGACACTAGTTGTGGCTATGAACCATCTGAAAATGTTCATTGCTGAGCTGTCCATCGTGTCTGTATGGAAATGTCAACTAGGAGAACATGTGATACCTGCTTCAGTAATGTACAAACTTGACAGAATCTTAATAAATACTTGGCTGGACAGTACTGAAGTGAGAACGAAGTGGCAAGAAGGAATAGACGCGAAATCCTCCCCTTTCGAAACCATTTTAAACTCCGTCCTTTATTAAATGAAGCTGCCTTTAGGCCCGCACATCCCCTCTTCCTACAAGCCAATTCCATAAAAGTTCAAAACTCCAAATCCAGTAGGATTGTCAGTAGGGATCAATGACGTTGGGAGGAAATGTCCTTTTAGTTGCACGCCAATTCGATTACTGGTGCGGTTGGTTCGTG
The DNA here is from genome assembly GCF_000524195.1 of Echinococcus granulosus. Classification (NCBI taxonomy): domain Eukaryota; kingdom Metazoa; phylum Platyhelminthes; class Cestoda; order Cyclophyllidea; family Taeniidae; genus Echinococcus; species Echinococcus granulosus. The sequence goes on along the minus strand of NW_020170514.1, from coordinate 140,116 downwards.
GGCGTTGTGATGGCCGACGCGGGACTTTGACTGAGAGGAGCGCCGATGAAGACTCTCAAAATGAGAGGGGACCATGCATTACCTTAACTGCTTATTTACCTCTTCATCTTGGTTACGCGGGCACTTAAGGCTTAGCCATTGTACTTCCACGGGGCGGCATGGCCTTCAGTCCATGCCAATAGCCTCTCAGTCCCTTCTGCACGTCAGCGACCCCCATTCTGCCTTAGTACTATTGTCGCCCTTTGTCTACAGAGAAGTCACGGAACACTGCGTAAATTTCCCAAAATATTCTTTTAATACATTCACTTGTGGTTACGATTTTCCCCGATTTTAGGAATATAATGGGGGAAAATGCAAGGAAAGAATGATTTAGTTCTGTTCGCTCGTGCTCACATCACCTTCAGGAATCGTTTTGATAGATAATGGGAAAGTTGTGAGTGAAAGGAGGTTTTAGGTTTCAAATGACAGATTTAGTTCCCACGAATTGCTGATTTTGGTGGGGCACAATTTTAAGGTGAATTTCACCTCTTCAAATAGGGAACAGACGAAGGTACACCGATTGGTGGGAATAATTAAAAGGACCATGGATGCACGAATTCAGTACTTTAACTGCCCATAAAACCTACCAGAAAACGACCCACATGACGTGAATGGAACCTTTGCTAAACGGAGCGCTAACCCATCAAATCTTCAACTTTATAGGAAGAACTGCACGCTCTTTACCTTAACGCATTCCACCCATTTTTTAGCTTGACACTTTTGGATCACTACATTTTTGACATTTATAGTACAACTAGGAGGAATCTCGGCACAGAAGAAGGGTTTTTCGATGAATTGTGGGATCAAGTAGAAGTATTTGCCAGCCATTCAAGCTAACAAAGGGCATTTTGGTCCTTTCATCGCATAGCAGAACGAGCTGGAATGTCCCTTACAGCCAGGGGGAGAATACGCCGATTTGTCACGTGGCTAAAGTAAAAATTCCACTTCCTGAATATCTTCTTGCCATAGATGAGGCAAGCTTGCCCTCCTACCACCCTGAAAGTTGTAGCTAACGCATAATATAAAGTGAAAATGGATCTGAAGAAATAAGGCATAACATTTTCGTCACCAATGAAGTTATGACTCGGGTGTGTTTGCAGATCTGAGCCTTTGGCTTGGCTTGCGCATTTTATGCAATCCCCTTAAGCCTAGGTCACAAAAATAGTTTGCCTTATTGGCATCGTAATTTAATGTGATCCACAGAAAATGGCGAAAGATTTGGGGCTAAATCCATCACAGAATGGTCAACAAATGAAGAAGTAATTTATCTTAAATGGGTTTTAATGGAATACATCTTTCATATCAGGGAATAAAAAGTTATCAGACGGGCTTACATTTGATTGGTCCGCTGTCAAGGAAAGCGATTGGTTTTCAAGGGTCAAGCCGATTTATACACCACTGCCCTATGCCAAATTCTTGTTATTGCTAGAGAGCAACAATTTTACATCGCTTAAGCATCCTTATTTTCATATGAATTGTCTGAATTTTCCCATCTCATGCACCCAACAGCAGTCGCCTGATGTTGTCTGAGAAAGGTGGTGCACGCAAAAAAATTCACCATCCCAATTACATAGTTTGTTAGAGGTTTGCCCATTCCAACTCCAAGATAGCCCTGAAAACAGAAAAAAAGATAATACTCAGGCAGGATTACTAACATGACCTAGAGGCTAGTCCATCCAGCGAGGGTACAACGACAGAGCGGCTAAGTGGCGCCATTACAAAAGCCGAAAAGTAAACATGAAACCAACGTATTGAAGTTTCTTTAAGAAAACGAATTGCATGGAAGTGGAGCATACATTCAAGCGGGTCTACCTGTTCAAGATTTCGTGTGGTAGAATATCCTAAGCGGTCGGCTGTTGAAGCGCATTGCAAGCCACCCGAGTCGGATGATTTTATTTGAATCGGGGAGAAGTATGGAGACACTACCCATGCCTCGATAGTAGATTAGACTACATTGTCTCCAACTTCTTGGTAGTGTGCTCGGATTACAACGCTTTGGAACCACTATTAAGCAATAGGGACCGCCCCTTTGCAAATAAAATGGACAGTCTTCCAGTACTGCAAGCAAGTTATCGAAAAATAGGTATCATGAAGCTTCATACGAGAATACGTAAAGCCTTCAGCGTAATCCCGTGGTGACTGGATGGTACACTTTGCATCCAACACATCCCAGCCCCGGTAAAGTCGTTCTCTATACCGCGGTAAATGGCATGTGATGTTAGCCCTACAGGCTAACCGCATCAAACCATGCGACTGCATTGATGGCTCAGCCGCCAGCGAACTTGGGGTAGGCAAATACGCAGCGGAACAGCATTCGTTGTTTCCAACTTCCCTATAATACAGAACCCAAAAATAACCCAATCCATTTACAACCACCTAACGATGAACCTACGGCGCAAAAATCAAGCAGAACATCGGTCGAGAATGTCTGAATTTGCGTCAAGTCCCCAGATTATCAAACAACATTGGAATGTGTAAGTTCAGATAGGAGGTACAAATGAAACGGAGGATTAAAAAAGCAAAGTTAATCAAAAAATCTGTACACGAATGGAAAGTCTGTCAATAATGTACTGAGGCATGCAGAAGACGGGATTAATCTCCCGTAGGGCGTATGATGCCACGGAGAGGGGATCGCAAACTTTTTCATTCCCACTCTCATTTGCCTCAGGTGCCTTTTTGGCGTTCAGTCTGGAGAGCAGAGACAGACCAGCAAGGCCGAAAAGGGTGTGGAAGGGATCAGGAATGTTGCCAGGACGGTCCCCTATACCGCCAGTCTCCGAGTCCTGACTGGCACAGATGAACTTGGCCAGATCGGCAGCATCAATCCACATGAGACGACCCAGAATTGTAAGCGAGGCAAGGACCCACCTGCCACAATAAAAGCAGATTTGGCCATGATGAATGTGTTCATATGGGCGCAGTGGTAAAGTAGGATACCTTAAAAATATAATTACGAGCTAAGACGTCGGGAGCACCTTAACAAGGACAAGACCCATCAGTAACACTTGCCGTGTCTAAAATGACTACTAATTTGTTCGCGTAGATAAATAAATCATGAGACGGTCTGCAAATCGCACATATCCAGCTTATAAAGGTAAATGAACTGTGTCATTTCGAACTGTTCGGGTACACCTAGCACACGCATAGTGAAGAAACTAATTCACGGTTTTGGAAACCAACAAATTACAGAAGGATTACTGTCTATCTGAAATATGAAACGTCAAATTAGGTTATAAAAATGAGGCACATTACAAGTGACAATATAAATGCGTGGATTAGCCCCTTAAAAAGTCTTCAAACGAATATTTCTAACAGGCAATCGACAATGAAGCTCAGCACCGTTTTGTCTAAGTAAGCAGTTATAATTTCCAGGTCAATTCACTGTAGCGAGATCACAAGGAACTATACGAGGTTTGAAATTGCCATTTGGATAACGACCAAAAGTTTGGCAAAATAATTGAGTAATGAAGTTAACCAAACGAGTTTTGTTCATATATCACAACCTTAAGAAGCAGTCCGAAAGAAAGGGAATTACAAAGGAAAGCTTGACTAAAATGGTCAGTGCAAAAGTAACATAAATGCTCCTCATAAAGACTGACAACCCTTAAGAGAAGTATGATAACCTGGAAAGATTTTCAAAAAATCAATGCTTTGTACGTGGATAATGTGCGTTATGTGACTGGCTTTAGCCGAGAAGTTATACCTACATAGGTAATCTAGACCCACCATGAATAACAGACGTCCGGCTCTTTGCCAGGTCTGCCATTGAGTCCACCGCTGGGTAGCTGCCGTTCAGCCAACCACCAAGCCGCCTTGCCAATGTCCAACCGTCTTAATTGGTTAAGCAGGGAGAGAGCACCGATAACGCAATAGGCTTGTCCGGCGTGAGACTCACTGCCTGGACGAGTTCCAAACCCGCCATCAGGATTTTGGCACCGAACGAGGTATTCTATAGCCATGCGAATATTGACACCTTCAATGGGTTGAGAGAAGTCACGCACGCCGATTGGAATGATACCCAAGAGACTGAGTGCAGCCAGAGCACAGAAACTGAACCTAGAATCAACTTCCCCCCATTTGTCACCGTTGAAACTCCCGTCTGGGTTCTGAGGTACGGAAGGTAACAATGAATTATACCCGTCTCAAGGGATGGGATATGGAAATCAAAACAACTCTACAAACCTGTAAGGTTGAAATGTATTTAACAGCCTCATTACAGTTAAAACTCTGGAACTCATCATACATGGCAAGAATTTGAATACCACTGAGGGTAGATAGGATATGCGAATCATGACCAGGCGCTGGAGCAAATCCCCCATCAATATTTTGACAGGATTTAACAAAGTCGAGTACATTTGCCTTGTCAATAACATCAAGCCTCTTCATCAAATCAAGCGCAGTGAGTGACCAATAAATTCCCGATAGCTTCATGTGGTCTAACATCGGGTCTTCCTTTTTTTCCAAGGCTTTTAAAAAGGCTACATGTTTCTCGAACATCAAATCTTGTGAAACATTGGCTGTTAAATTCACGTCAATGATTGGGTGGGCCATTTAAAACAGGACAAAAAACCGAGGGACCGCGCAGATTAATGGCATAAATGCAGTCGGACAGCCAATCAAAGTGCAAGCACACGCATTTATATTTTAAAATAAAAAATATCGAAACAATTCAGTTTAAACCACTGGTTTTACTCATTTATCAGGAGTCACTCCGTAATAAAAGGTTCGGTGCTTAATCTACCACCCCAATTTTCATTTCCATAAAACGAATGATCTGATTGGGTGAGACCATTTTTAATTGGTAATATTGTGAAGGGGTTCCAGTGAGCATTGTTGTGTTTCTTTAGAGTGCTGTTTCCTCGGAGGCTAATGACGTGTGCTCTGCTACAAAATTCGTATTTACTTACACTTCTTGTCTAAAGGGTGTGTCTAAATGAATACGTATTAGGCAAAAACTAGTGGGCGTCCTTCACATAAGATTGTTTTAATTCTTTCTTTGCAGCTCAAATTCATGGCAATCAAATTGGCTTGGAGCTGACTGTATAAGTAATACTTGCAGATTTCCTTGACAAATGACGTTCAATAAGGGTAGAAATGTCAACATCGAATGATATCGTTAAACGTCGGTACTTAGGATTGATTGTTTTATGACCTAGAGAATCCGTGTGCAATATCGTCGGAGTTTTTGCCGGGATGGTCTCGTCGACATTTCGCACACTTTTATCAGTTGTTCTGTACATTTTATTATTTTATTCCATTTTCGATGTTTATTATACGTCACCACTCGTACATGGGATGGACTACAAGCGTCCGTCTCGCCCTAGCTTAGTTGGGACAGTCGTGTTCATCGTTGCAGATGGTCTTCGTTACGACAAGCTTTTTACGCTTGAAATGGAGAACACCCCAACACTAAGGTACATTGGATTTTTCTGTCTGATGTTGGCATTGGTTGCTTTTAAACTCATGAGTCTTTTCCCGTTATCCTTATGTAATGGCACGGGTTTCACATAGGTCATATTATTTGCAAACCACTCTGGGTTTTTCTTGCCCAATAGTTTGATTACATTAAACTGCAGGTGGATGGAAATAGTGCTGCTAATTTTTAAACTAAATTATTTATTGTTCTACCCAAAAATACACTGGATTTAACACCGTTTGATCTGCTAAAGCAGTAAATTAGTCATTGACACTCACGAGAGACCGTTGCCAGGATAGGTTTCATGAATATAGTTATTCCAAATTGTTACTAGCCATTCTTTCACTGTCTAGGAAATAACTGCAAAATCCTGTGGAATGTATTTTAGTCATTCATCTAATACTCTTTTCGTCTCATTACCATTCTTACATATCTATTTTTTAATAAAAGGGGCATCATTTTGAATGAGGGCAGTTGGGGGTATTCGCACACGAGGGTCCCTACCGAGTCTCGTCCTGGTCATGTTGCTCTTTTCGCTGGATTTTATGAAGACGTGGCTTCAATCACCAAAGGTATCACTGAATTATTCCTAAAGCGGGTACTGTATGACCCTATCAAGAACTGTCTTGGCCATTAGCCTTTGATAATTGAGCCCCATTTCTCAGTGAAACCCAAGCATCATCTCGTTGTTTAATGTTTTTTGTTTCGTACTCTTCGATCCAACTATTTAAAAACTCTCGTGTTACTCATAAGCATCTCGAGTACTTTTATTCCTCATTATTCCTTTTAGGATGGCAAGCGAATGCTGTCGAGTTTGACTCCATCTTCAATCGCTCTTACCAGGCTTTTGCATGGGGCGGTCCTGATGTGGTCCCTATGTTTCAACCCCTTCATCGTGTTGGAGATGCACGAGTTAAGATAGAAAGCTATCCACACGTCATGCTCGATTTCACCGCCGAAAATATAACTCAAGTTGACGACTGGGTTGTTGACCGATTTTCGGTGGGTTATTAGGTTACTGGGTTCATCGACAGTAGTTTGAGTTCCTATCACAGTGACATTTGTGTTAAATTTGCGTGGCAAAGATCCTTTACTATTGATTGAGCTTATTTGTACGTTGGCTGCTGCTGTAGGATTTCATGAAAACACATTCTCATCTCCTACTGAAAACAAATTCATCAGAATCACCCGAAGATGGCTTTCGTAAAGGCAATTTCATCTTTCTTCATCTCAGTGCGGCTGACCAAATGGGGCACACAAAAAAGCCAGATTCTGAAGCCTACACTGCGATGATTCATAATCTCGATACTAATATCGCTCGCATTCTCGCGATCTTTAAGGAACATCCCAACATTGCTCAAGAAACCGCATTCATATTCACCTCGGATCACGGAATGACTGATTGGGGTAGGTTTTAGGCATTGTTAAGTGTTCTCTCTGCTTATAGGCAGTCATGGAGCAGGGTCGGCGCATGAGACGATAGCACCGCTAATTGTTTGGGGCAAGCATATTCCCCGGCCGATGTCAGCAAATTGGCACTCTCATCTGTTGCCATTCACGCGTAACCTGGGTCGACACGATATTCACCAAGCTGATCTCTGCCCATTGATTGCGTGTCTCCTTGGTATCGCGATTCCAGCCAACTCTGTTGTATGTTTTATCGCCGTGAGATCTACTAATACTGCCTAAGTAGGCTCTGCCATTTATGCTTTTAGGGTGAACTACCTCTCGATCTTTTGGATGTGGACTCATCGGTAAAAGTTGGCCTTATCAGAGAGAATGCTCTGCATATTCTCAAGCAACTACATGTAATTTTAAGAGACTGCGTGTCTTCTAGTAACTTATGTTCAGATCAAATACGAAGAGCAGAAAGCTGGTCATTACCATTTCTTATTTCGCGAATTCAGGTGAGTTGCTTGACCTATCAGTGTAATCTGTTTAGTAAATTTACACAAAAGCAGATAGACAGTATGCTGGAGAGTGCAGCCTTACAGGCGACGAACCATGACTACGTTGCGGCTGTAACGTTTCTTTTTCGGCTAACTGGTTTGTACAGATTGAAACATATCGAAGGATTATTAGATTGAGCCTGGAGGGACTGGACTACTACCATAAATATGGTCGATTTTTTATGGGGTACGATACAGGGCTTATTAGTTGTTTTTTGAACTTGTTTAACCAGTAACGTTTATTGAAAGTTTTTCTTATCTTTGCTAATGATTTGCTCACATTGAGGCCGATCCATCTCCACACCTGCGCACATGCATGTTCAGGGTCGTAAATCACGTCTTAGTTTCAACATTTTCGTAACTACGAGACATACCCCTCAGATTTGTTTTCGCCAAAAACGCATGTAACGTTAAAATTTTATGTGAAATTATCACCATTTAGCAGCTGATTCTTTTAATTTCGTTACAGAGGTGATAAGCACTAACGTGTTTGTGGGGCTCAGTATCCTTCTTTTTCAAACTGTAACCTCTTGAGAGGTCGGCTGGAAGTAGTGACACAAATTGATTAAATATGAATTTTCCGGAACGAAATCTTGCCTTACATTATAAATAAAAATTAGTAACAATCTCTTATCGTAAAGGCAACTTGTAATAAGCCTTTTGAATTGTGTGTTTAGACGGCGATATTATTGTTGAAATGGCAAGCTCTGCAATCTCGCAAATCTCAACACCTCAGTTCTTCAATCCATAAATTGGACAGTCTTCTTATTGCTCTTCTTAGCCTTGCTATCAAACATTCGTACATCAAGAGAGGAGAGCTTGGTTTTTCTATTGGCGACACAAAGGTTTCACTCATAGGTCCTCGCACTTGCTTGTTGGAGCTACTAACTGGCGCGGCTTGGCGTGCTGCGCGTGAGTAAACAGCATGACCCGCTGCCCCCATGCACACACGCAAACATATGCCATAAAAGGTCGTTGAAAGCCAGTGTGTCCACCGTTGCCCCATCTTTCAAGTGACTGCTGAATCACCTTCTCCTGCAATTTGCATATGCACAGTAGGCCAGGCGGTGTTAGCGTTGGTGGCATCATTTGCATGCATTTTTTTCCGGTTTACACATCACCCGTTTGTGTGTGTATTTGTGCAAAATTTCATTGATTAGGCAACTTGTTACCTGTGATTCGAGACGCTCCACTTAGGCTTCCCTTTAGCCTGGCCTAGACCCATTTGTTCAAAGCTCTTCATAAAGAATTAGTGACTCCTCCTTTGCATACTTCATTGAGTTACAGCTACGTTCCAATTTAATCATTCCACGTTCGCTATCAGCATTACGCATAGATGACGTGTATTCTTCATTGTTTTGACAGTCCTTTAAAAAATACAACCACATCATGCCATTAGTCTTCCAAATGCTTTTGGTTTTATCTTTATATTTGTCGGTTATTTGGGGAAATGCGGAATAACAAGAGAAAGTGTTGAATAAAAAACATTGAGTTATTACGAGAGCCAGCCACGTTTGACATTGGGATGATTAGGTTAACACGTTCCCCTCTGATGGCACACATGAGACACTCGATTGCACAAAATCTTGTCACAAAAGAGTGGTTTAGTTTAAAACAAAAAAGCGGATTCGAGACGTCCTCAGTTTTAGGAAAGTTGCATTTTTTTCTCTTGAGTAGTGTAAAGTTGTGATGTAATAGCCAATTCTCCCCTGATACTGTTAACGAAATTTGTAAATCTGTTCAGGCTTTTTATCACTATAGTAATGGATTTTGGACAATAAGAATGTGACTCAGGTATCAGCTGGCACAACCTATCTACGTATTATTTTCATTTTAGTGTTTGTATAGGGCTATCATACGCAGTCTGGTCGCTGCTTCTCTACGTGGACACATTCTGCCATTCGGACCCTAAGCCTAGAGGGAATGAGCATAAGAGGACGAAGCCTGATTCCTGGGTCTTGGCGCTTTCGTTATTTATTGCTATCGTTATTCTTGGTTTTCTAAGCAACGGTGAGCTGAGTGCCTAAAGGTCTTCCTCCTTTAAGTGTTTTAATCAGTTTATTGACTGTATGGGCTGGTTTTAAGGAAACGGTATTATATCTGTCAAATGCTTCATAGTGAGATCTCTCGAACAAGGCTACTCCTAGTTTTATACATCGTCGTCGAAATCACTGCTTCTTGCTCGGGAGCATAATCCAGCGACGTACATTAGTACTTTATCAATGTACTTTCCTAAATTCATTGATATAATATTCGCCTAAAGAGCCATCAGGAAATATTGGGTAGTGAGAAATCTGTTTAAAACTTCTAGTCGAATACAATCATTAATCGGGGCTGAAATTTCCCCCCGTTTAAGCATACCCTTTGTTGTGGTCATTGTTCTCAACATTTACCGTTGTCTATCATGCTTATTAGGTATATGTAAGTCGTTACATTATTTGCCTGGAGAATGAAGCTTGCGCATTTAGTAGCGCGTGTTGTGCCTACCTTTTTTAGCTCATCATCAATCTCTTTTGCGGACCTTTTATCAAATCCTTCCGCTTATTCTGGGTCTAATTCTACTATGGACGCCAAGGTATCGTCAGGGCTTGTTCCATCTCTTTTGTCGTACTCATTCTTTCAAGGCTGTCGGTGAGAAGAAACAAAGTGGCTCCAAATATGGCTTGATGTTAGCTCTCCTGGTCATGCTCATGGAATTTGGGGTGAGCTTTTCTATTTACCCCCCAACTTACGGTTGCTCAGTTGGATCTTCGCAGCATGGCATCGCTAATGCTATAGGGAGCATGCAAAAGGGTTTTGCGTTCTTTTTGTTGTCGTGGCATCACGATCTGACTTGGCCATATCACTGAGGCCATTGTCTAGCTCTTAATTTACTCCTGGATGACGAATATACGAGGGAATTTGTGGCCTTGCATTGAGCCTCCATGCAAGAATGAATCTGTGCTTCCAACACATCTATCATTAAAGGAATAAATGATAAAATGTTATTTTACGCTTTTGTCTCACATTAGACTGCAGGGACAGCCAACTTACCATAAAGGGATCCCATGACATGCCTAGTCATTACTGCTCACCTTCACCCCTTTCAACACAAAATGGCGGCGACTTTTGAAAGTCTTGCATGCGCTTATGATAAGTATTGCAAGCCTTATTGCAGATGTACTGCTCAGTTTGAAAGTATTAAAGTGTTTTGGGAACAGTTTGGCTCTCTTGAAGGTGGGTAGAACTTAGGCAGGAATTCACGTCACAGACTTTGTGCGACTTGACTAGACTAAAAAATGTTGCTTATCTACTTGTTCACCGTCATAGGCAATGCGGTCGTGAATACAGAGTGCACTTCTTCTGGAAGTTTTTTAATTAAAAAGTGGCGAAATTGTTTTAGTTTTTAGGGAATAAAGGGCACATTGTCTTGGCAAATAACACTCACTGTCTTTATCCCCCTTATTTCAGCTCTGGGGCTTCGTGCATCGTTCTTTGCTCTCCTTTGGAGCCATATTCCTCGGTACTTGGCCGTATCTGGATTCCACTTTCATTAAACTACGAAATGTAATTCCGAGAATACACTTCTGTTTTGCATCACTTTAATCCTTGATGATTTATAAGTCTGTGTTTCATCTAATCGTAGAGACCAAAATTGCAGCGAATATGGTGCTGCGCTTGCTGCGTGCTGGCGATCTTTCCCTTACTACCCCTGGTTGGGTCTTTCACTTCTCCCACTCTCGTGTAAGTTCGGCACATCGTCTCCTCACTTAATAGTCTTTATGAAGATCGTTTTGTTTTTATCTCCAACCGTTCCGTTAATTATCTATTTTAATTTGTAGACTTTTCTCAAATATTTGTACATCAATGTTGGCTTTCGTCCTTCTTCGGATCTGTCGAAGGTCTGAACATGTGCTTCCATGGTACAGAGAACCAAATTACCTTTTGGTAAGCACTTCTTGGACCCTCTCTCTCTCTACTTATAAAAATTCATTCACCTTAATGGAAATGGTGTACTGTCTTTAATCCATTTGCACCTGCTTACTGCAGATATTCGAGTCGCTTGTTAGTGGCTTGTTAGTCTTCCTTGTTCGCACTCTGGTGTCGTGGTCAGTCTCGATCCCAATTCTCGTCCATGTCATTTGTTGGATCCTCTTAAGTAAGTTTAGTCTTTGTTGAACCGTTCTGTCGACAAAATTATTGCCGCTTCACTAATCCTACTTCATCCTCTGCACCTTGGTGTCATTGATATTTTTTGGATAGATTTCACGATGAACATGAGTAGTGTAATGCTTGGTGGATTTGTTTTTGTTGTTTAGCAGTCGTCTGAAGGGACCTTTGTACCCTCTGTTATTACTCGCTTTCCAAGTATTTGACTCAAACCTTTTGTGCTTCTAAGGTATTCAATGGTGTTTGGCGTCATTTCAAAGTTACAACAATTTAAAATTCAAATTCAATTTAAATTTAAAATTGTTCTTTACACAGAGTGCAAATGCAGCTTTTGTCAAACAGGTTCTTGATTTCATGACTGCTTACTAGTATTTCACATCAGCAGTATTGGTCTAATTTTTATTTTTGATGGCCCACTTTTTAGTAATGTACCCCTCCCTTTATTTTAGTTGCTTCACCACTGCTTGCCTTATTCAACAAGAATTTCGTCGTCTGCGAAAGGCTTGTTGGTCTGACTTTGGCCTTCTTCATTCCCTTCAGCCTTATGAACGTATTGTATCCTTGTTATACGCAGTATATCCGTGCCATTTTAACTCATTCATCTCTAAACTTGTAGTTTTTGCCTTAGAACATTATTTTCTCTGCTGGAGTCTCCTTAACACCGACGTTAGCTACGAGGGATTGTTTTTTCTCACATTTGCCACAGTATTGTTCACGTGGATCTGGCTCGAATCGGATTTGGAATTTCATGAGGTCCGTCCACACACCCACTACATATTTCCTCCATTCCGCGTTACATTGTCTAGCTTGTCAAACCTCTGTCTTTCCCTTTCTTCAGTTCTACTCGCTCAAATTGACAACTGAATCGCAGGGAAAACCTCCTAGCACTGGTGGCCTCTTCCACGTGGATTTAGCGAGTCTTCGCCGACCGCTCTTTTACGTATCCTTTTGTAACCTCTGATCGCTACTTGGATGTTTCGACTATAATCTAGTGTTTACTGTGATTGTTGACATTTCTCTCGTTGATGGGTAAAACGCACTCAATGTTTCTATGGGACTATACCGCATTCATTTACACGACTTTTTACTGAAGTAGAGTATCTAGGCAACACATGCGTGTTGACATCGTACCCCACCAACTGCACATATTGCCAACGTGCATCACGCTCCTTAACTCACTTCTCTTTAGGTATTTTTTGTTATTTACTCGTTCTTTGGTACTGGGAATATCGCCAGCATCAATACGTAAGTGCATATTCCATCCTCTTAACGGCACTTTTTAACAATAGATTCGACCCAGTATCGGTGTACTGTTTCATGACAGTCCTCAATCCCGCAGCAATGGGTGCCCTCCTCATTTTCAAGGTAATATTATACCACGTTTATCCCCTGACGGTGCGTACCCTTAGATCCTCTGTCCTATCGTGTTGGTCGGAATTGCGTACAGCCTGATAGGTCGAGTCAAAGAGAGTCTGGGAAGTGCTACTGCCTCCTCTCCAGTTCATGGTGCGCTCCACCCGGAAACTACATTCCTTATGATAATTGCCAACTTCCTTGCGGTGCACTTTTTTGCTATGTTGAAGGATGAGGGCTCGTGGCTAGACATCGGGGAGAGCATCAGCCACTACGTGATTGCCATGTCTATTGGATTGGCCAGTGTCGTCCTCTCCCACCTCGGCAGTTGGATGCTGGTACCCACGTGGGTGAAAACTCACTCTGACAGGATGAAATTTTTGTAGCTGACTGCAATACGACACTTGTTCCTACTCCTTGTCTAGTGTTAAAAAAAATTATTGAGGTCAGTGCTCTGGTGATTTTGGAGGGCTGCCTAATGATGATTCGCAACAGTGAAAGAGAACAAAAAGATTTATTGCGTAAAATCGTTTTAATAAACAGTAAATTAAATGATTAGTCGGAATTTTCCGCCCATCCTTCAAGTACAAATTCGGTGTCGGAGGTTGGATCAACTCATAATCCGTCGAACGAAGGCTAAAACCAACAATAAATACCAAGTTGCCAAGCAAAAATAAGATGTAATTGAACGATTAGGGTAAAAGCCATCATGAGCATTTCAGGGATTAGTGTAACTACGCCCTCCTAGAAAAGCTTTCTCGGAACAAATGACTTAAGCCAATTCAAAAGTCTAGGAGGGATGTCGACGCATAATCACGTGAATATTGTAGTCAGGTTTGATGAGTTCAAAATAGTGATAGAACAGAGCAGAGATGTACAGAGGCCTGCGAAAGCCGACGACTGACCTTCGTATGGGACTTGGCCTTGTCCGTCCTCCATGCCAGCTAATAGTACATCCACTTCCTTCTCCGAGAGGCGTTCGCCTAACTGCGTAAGCAAGTGCCGTAGTTCAGCAGAGCTGATCAAGCCATTTGACTCCTTGTCGAACACTTTAAAGCCTTCGATGAACTCCTCTTGATTGTTGGGCTTCTTGTCTTTCATCAGATCTTGGAACATCGGCAAAAATGTTTCAAAACTGACTCGTTCAGCTAAAAAATCAAGGAAGGAATGGGTATTAGACCCGCACGAAACCCCATAGGAAAGAAAGATTGTTCTTTGCGCGAAATTGTAGAGTTGTGCAATGTTGGTAACATTTAATAGGGCTCCTTTCCAGCTTTCCTCTAAAAAACATCAAGATCCGCAATAGTTCGTAAAAAAGTGTACTTAAGCTGTCAAGGTGAACAAAATCCACCCTAAATGTATAGTAGAAATTAGTAAAAAATGCAATATCTCGAGTAAATGGTGTCTACTTTGTTAACCAGAAAAACCAATCTCAGAAAGTTGAACTCCAGTATGCAAAGGAAAATTAAGCTCACTTGGCTTGTCCTTATAGCCAAATTTCGCAATTTGGGCCTCGGTTGGGACCAATCCAAGGGCCCGAACTAGATCGCCGATGAACCGAGCCTCAATTTTCTCGTCTTCGCCAGTGGAAAAAAGTGCAAACAACTCTCTGGCATCTGTGAAATGATAAGCATAAATTAAACAGGTTACCTTGGAGGTCCTTCTCAGGCAAATCAGCCATGCTCAAGAACAAACAGTGGCAGAAACGCTTCCAAGTGGTCTAAGTTACGCGCACCGTTAGAGAGATAATTAAAAGATTGTCTGTTTGGTATTGAATATTAAGACTTAGCAAAAAAGAGAAGACGAATCAACGGGATTGAATTTGTGTAACTTGAAGTTATTCTGCATCAGTTTGCAAAATCATCAATTTAGCATAAGGTGTTATAAGTCCAATAAAATGATATCTACTGCCACTAGGCACAGAAATGCTCTTACAGAATTCGATGTTGTAGACCAACTTTATATACCCATTTTTGTTAGCCATTTGTTTATATTCAGGTCCAATTATTTTTTCAGCCTTAGCGACTATCACTGTAGAAGTTATAGCTACGCATTACTTTCAAACTAGACAAAAGACCAAATGTATATGTAGCACCCTGAAACTCCCTCCAAGAAGGGTGAAAATATAACACATGGGTAGAATGTGTATTGTGGATGCATAATAGGGTTTGAGGCTACTGGCTTTGCCTGGATGTCGGGCCGCCTGTGTGGGGTGCAGTGGCTGGCTCCTCAAGTAGCCTGTTACCATAACGGAAAGTTAAATAAATAATTAAAGCACTACAGTGTATGCGCGAATAGCTTATTAAAATTATTATTTTAATCTGAAGAGGTTTGTTTGTCGAGGTATCTGTTGCTCTCGCATTGATACCATCACTAATTTTAAGCACACGCTTATTAATGCCGATTTTCACTATCCTCGAAGAAGTATTGGAGTGCTGATATGCTAAAGTTTGTTTAAGAGCATTTTACATGGGGAGGTAGTCAAGAGATGTTTTCTATAAAGTTTCTGTGCATTCCGTTTCAGATACCACTTAGTATGCACTGCGTATTGGTTACTTAGTGTAAAATCTAAAGATGTATTCTGATTTACAGGTGCCTAGAAACTGTTGGGTGTTTTTTTGGTAAAGCATGAAGTGTTAGTCAGATCTTCGGTCCAAAATCTAGCAACAGAGCTAGATTAAGAAAATCAAGTATTTCTAATGAGTTTTGTTTCAGCAGAAGTGTGTACATCTTCAGTGGCAATGTCACTATAGCACTCAACTCATTTTGCGGCTGTGCATTGAACAAATGAAAATTAAAGTTGTGGCCTGTTTACCGTTATTTAAAAGGCAAGAGTCCTTTCTTTTTATGTTTCAAAATATCATAAGAGCTGCGATTAGGAACGTAGTCTGCGCTTATTACAAACGATTGGGGCCGCATACTTTAGATTGACGGGATTTTTGAAGGCCAAAGTCAAAAAAATAATAAAAGTGACCCCAATTTGAATGTGAAAGGTGATCCACCCCATCCACTTAAATAAATTTGTAGTTTTATTGTCCACTCTTTGACTACACATGCGCTTTGGATACTCATACCCTTAATTCACTTTCGAAAGCTCGCCTCAATTGACGTCGAGATCTCCCGAAATCTATCGTAACAGTATTTGTGTGCAAAATGACATTCAAAATTTTTAAAACACTTCCTTGTTAAAACGACGAGGTGTTTGCATGATCTAATGTGAAAATGCTAATTTCAAAGGTGCCTCTGGTTAGCACCAACAAATGAAATGTAACGTGCCATATTTTACGGCTTTGCCTATTATAATCGACCACCATTTTATTTTGGTTCGCCGAGACCTGCCTGAAGACGAAAGAAGACATAATGCTGGCTAAAAATATGTATTATAGACGTACAGAAGAAATTGGTGGGCTACAGTCATGTCTCGGAGGGCAGGTAGTCCGGTGGAGGTACAGTGGCGGAACCCCTAAGTGGCCTGTTACCAAATCCGAGGGTTAAACAGGCATTCAGCGTATTAATGTAAAGTGGAAAAGGTGATAGTTTGCTTAAACTAATTGGTGTATGCGAAAGGCAACGTTCGCCTCAAAGCCTGCGCATTTTCAATCTTCCGGTTCCTTTTTAAACATTATTACAATAACCGTCTCTAAGGATCTTTCTTATAAACATCTAGGCTATAAAGTTAGTTACAAATATATTAGCGACTTAAACCCACTGGGGTACTACATCAAGGCTGATTTAAGAGCCAGGAGAATCGGTGTTCGTAAGAGCCCTGAAGCCTACAAGAAAACACGAGACTATTACGATAGAGAATAAGCTGTACCACATAAATGTTGTAGCGATGCATTAAACGCGGTTTCAGCCTCAAACACGACATGACAATTCGGATCCGTGCGATCCAACCGAGATTACAATTTTCGTATAATGATTAAATTTTTATTTACACACACCCAGGAGAGACATTGTTGGGAGGAGAAGATGACGTCAAGGTGCCTGTTCTTGTTGCTTGATTTTAAATGCAGTCCATTGTTTATCCTCATAAAAATATCGTGCTCACTCTCTTCTGGTCTATTTTGTCTGCTTGAAGGCTTCCAGCTGCAGCTTCGCGTTTGCCGTCTCCCATACCAACTTATTAGTTTTCATCACCAAGGAAATATTTTCCTGTTTATGCAGCCTTATCCACATTGAAGTCCTGACATCCCACGCTTAAACTGGAACATTTTTTATATAGCCATGGCAAGAAATCATCAATATTTTTTCCAAGTTATGCGGATTTCCTGGTTTTTTCTCTTCATGCTACGTTGTGCTTTACTACTAAAAATCAAAAGAATTCCAATGGCTTGCAACCTGGTATTCAGGCGAGTGCCCAGCTTTTACAAGGAAGCGTCAAAACTTCTCGAAAAATGCCTTATCTTCTGGAGGTGAAAGGCGTGAAAACGCATAAAAGAATACCCACAGTTCCGTTTTAGTGGAGGTTAATTAAAAATCGTCTCCTTTTTAGAATAGTTGTCCTATCTCGCATTCAGTAAAATAGTAAACTTACATGAATAACTTAGTTGAAGAGTCATCGAGTTTGCTATCACTTTATGACTTCCTATGAGGAATTTTAAGGATGTTTGAAATCGTTATTACGTTATAAAGTTCAAAAGTACACTTTGTGTAAGACGATGCAGTAAAATATTCTAAATTATGCTGTTACAAAAGGTGCGTTTAATCCTGCACGGTGACATGTGGGTGAGACAACCTGAGCATAAAGTCGATTTGTACATATTTTATCAAGGAATGGACCGCTGACTGATAGCTTCATCGCTGTTTAGATGGGCAGTCTGCCATGTTAAGCCTCGAGCCTGAAGGGGCATAAAGAGGAATGGTAGGTGCTGTCACGATTGGTATGGTTTGTAGTAGTTGATGAAGCTACCACCAGCCAAAATGGCAAAGCACACCACGGTATATTTTTCCTTTACCCAAGTTTAAAAGGGGTTCAAAATTGGTAAATGACAGCCTTTCTTCTTATGTACTCCTCTCTTCCGCCCTTTCTTCATCTCTTTGCCAGCTGTTGGGCGTACAGGCGCTTGAAGGTCGATGTCTCCCGGCCATGTGATGGCCAATGGGATGTCGACGTTTTCGCACTAGGGGTTAGCCATATCTTTGGCCGCATATCCGCACACGCACACATCTGTACATACCCCGTCCACCCTCTTCACTCCCCACCCCGTCATGCATTTGCGTGCGCGCGCATACATATACCACACATTTAACGCGCTTTCACCTCTCGTCTTCTTCTTGTTGTTCTTATTCTTCTTCCGCTCATTATTACAGTCTCTGCGCTCTGAGAATCCAATTTTGATTTCATGGCAGAGAGCTCCAGTAATGCAGCACATGTGGTCGTTGCTACGACCGCCACCGCAGCCGCCACTACTACAGCCGAAAACCCAGGTAATGCGATTATGATTATGGCTAATGCTTTTGCCTTGCACATCTAATTAAAGCCGACGTGTAAGCGCCCAAAACAAGGCGTTGTTCAGACTCCCTTTTATCCGCAGTAGTTGCGGTAACCATGATCGTTTTATTCATGTCCATTAGTGTGTACGCATGCGTGCTTGTATCTATTTGTCACTTTTTTAGTACATTAGGAGTTGCTTTTTTCATCCATAGGTGTAGAATTGCCTGCATTGTTTTGAGATTTAGAGGCGAATGCACACGTAGTCGTGGTAAGAACGGTTGTATTATCGGTGGTTTTTTGTTATCAAACATGCAAATGCAAACTCGCTAATTTTTAATTAAATGATTTGGAATTTGTTTAGGGAAATTTACAACAATTTATTACCAATTCCATCAAATTGCAGTTGGTCTTAATCATTCGGAGTGATAAAACGTCTTAAAGGCTCCAATCGACAATAGTGGAGAATTATTGGAGGATGTCAATAACTGCCCACATACCATGATAGTTTGTAGCGCAAAAGATCGACTTGTAAAGGGGTGTTTCTTGTAACTGATTAAGTTGGATGTACGTGAAAAGTAAATGTCCATCATTTGGAAAGCCAGACTGGAAGTTCTGACTATTTCACCTGTTTCTAAGCTGTAGATCGAATGGCGATTTGTTTTGATAAGAGGTGTGAAGTCACCAGGTGCCTGGCTGTTGCGGTATACATAATCAATCATGAATAATTATGCACTCCAAAAGAAGGAGTTACTAAGCCTAACAGAATCTAGGAGATAGCACGTAACAGAGCGACTATCAATCCATCTTTTAAAAGTACCATGACATCAAAATAACTTGGATTGTCTTGACTAATTTTAATAAACAAAGAGAGATATTTAATTGTGTGCCTCACTTGAGCCTTGACCGTTTTAAATGTCATTGTGGCATTTACCCTTAACCTCACAAACAAACCGTAGAAAATTCGAACAAAATTAGAACATCTTTGATGAGGCTTCTTATTCCCCGAAAGGGACCGCTTGAATTCAGAAATAAATAAATGATTGATTTATGAATTCGTAGGGGATAATTTTTTGTTTCGTAAAGAATGAGGCTAATTACGTTACTCAATTGCAATTATTTCGGTGATTGATATCAAGGGCTTTAAACGGAAGAAGTTGTAAACTACTTTGTTGTCTGTAAAGATGTTAGTGAAAAATTGCTAGATCTTGTAGACATTGAAATGGATCATGATTTGTTGTTCCCCTAGGTGTATGTAGCTCAAACTTCGAAGCAGTAATTCTGAAAAGCATTGAAAGTTCGTTTCTCAAACAAGATTTTTCTGTGGAGCCTTTTTAATCACTACCATCATTAATTTACTATTATTACTGATGAACCAATTCATTCAAAGGTCCAATTTCCAGTGATTCATTAGTTACACGATCTAGCCAAGCGCATAAATGTGGAGCTCCTTTTGACTTTATTTCCGTAGCGACACTTGTTGACATTCAGAGGGAGGTAGCAACGTGCATAAATGACACAAGCTAAGCCCACTGAACGCTTTTGAGAAAGGAGTATGACTGTAGTTGTGACCGTTTGATTAACCTCACTTTGAGCATTTCCTCTGAACGTCGGCATTACATATTCCGTTATTATTTATCAGCTACCAGCCCTGAGCAGCTAAAGAATATAGGCTGTTTGGTGTGAGGTTCGTTTTAACTGCTTTGTCTATTAGTCGGCCTTCTTTGGCCGTAAATATGTGTTCAGTTAGCCTCCGCTTTAGTAACTATCGAATAAGGAGCAATGGAACAGACAAGGTGCTGAGTTCTTACTTCTCTTTCACTCTTTGTGTCGTTGGAAGTGCAAGATCTTGGCTTTGCTTCTATGACAGAGGCGTGTCCATGAATCATTATTATCTAAGCCGATAGTAGAATATTTGGTTGTCTTGACCTCTATACTTGTACCTCCCAGCAGCCAGTGTGCCATCGCCACCTCAAAGCTATTGTAGATACTTTAATTAACAATTTTTTTCGCAGCCACAGAAGAATTATACCCGTGGACAACTTCTCTTTATCTTGCAAAGCATTTAGGCTCAAAGGGAAAGCATTCAAGATTTTTTATTGCTTTCAACTCCTGCATACGTCTACGTACCTCACTGCTAGTTTGATCTATCTGAAGACGACCTTCTCCGCAATTATCTCTCAATTTCAAGCTCTAAAATGGGAGACTGTTTGGGAATATGCCACAGATAGGTTGAGTTGAAACTCCATTCAAGAGTTGGAAAGTTCCCGCTGTAGTATGTTGATTGTGCTGATTTGATTACCAGAACGAACCTAAAAAAGCATCAAAATAAAACTTCTAACGTCGAGTTGGATCTGGGTTAGGTAAATCAGGTTAATATAGTCCATCAGACTGTATTTTTACATTTAGAGAACCCTGGGTCTGCATATCATTCTTTACAATGGATAAGTTTTAATCGTTCCTATAATGGATGCATCGTAAAGTTACCGAATAAAATGACCAGTTCACGATTACGTAAGGCACTAAAATTAGCAAGGGTGGTGCAGTGGCTAATTTTGCAATAGGTAGGTTCTAAAACTGCCTATAATTCCCCTACCTGAACTGGACTGGAGTGCGATGTCACTTGGATCTTTCCATAATTACAGACGCCTTCAATTTCCACAAATCCGGAAACCACATTGCCAACACATTCCATTCTTCCAATTCTCACCTGCCCCATTCTCCAGTTTTAGGGGTAAGTTTACAGACTTTTCTCCTCATGCTTTTTCCCTCAGCACCAACAAAAGCAGAGTTATCCAAACCTCGTTGTTTTTAACCGCACTGCAAACACAATCCACCTGAATGTGTGCACAAACAGCAATGAGGAGAAGCAAAAGAAACGTCGAAATCGAACTACCTTTACAAGTTTCCAGCTCAATGAAATGGAGCGTATATTTCAGGTAAATAAATAGTGGGATAGTGTATAATTCTTTTTCTTAGAAAACCCACTATCCAGACGTCTACGCCAGAGAGCAGCTGGCACTGCGGACGGGTCTCACAGAGGCACGAGTTCAAGTGTGGTTTCAGAACCGACGAGCAAAGTGGCGGAAGAGAGAACGCCTCTGCAATGGTACCAGCGTCGGCAGTGCTGACACCATCTCCCCAATGCCCTCCGTCTTCTCCTACAGCGAGTTTTCCGACAGCACGGGTGTATTTACCGATGGTCTACGCAAAAGCCTTGAGCATTCAGAAGTTCCCTTCCCCTCCGACATAATTGCTAGAAATAAATTACCCTACGGCGCAGAATATCCCCCCTTTCTGTGTAATCCTATGCGACCGAATGTCCAACAGAAAGCATACCTGTCGAGGTACGTTAGACCATCACCCGATCAAGCCCCTTTTGATGAGGCTTCACGCATCTTCAGCTCGCTGATGCCGAAATTGTGTAACCCTGTGGTAGAGACTTCACCACCACCTCCGCCACCTATTCTTCCCCCCTATCCTCCTCCTCATCAAAACAATCAGCATCAGCCACAGACACATGTTCAACAGGATTCACAGCTGTGCTTTAATCTGCACGAGAATCTGAAGACACCGGGAGGTATTTCACGGCTCATGAAGGAGTGGCCCGAAGCAGAGGATGTTCGGTGGGCATTGCATAACGGTCAGTGGACTAAACAACACCAATCAGGAATGACTACCAGGACACAGTTGTTCATGTACTCCCCGGCCTTTGAAGGCTACGCAAAGCAGTACGCAGTTCACCAGAATGGTGAAACGACAATACCGACTTTGAATAAGTGAATACTCCCTTATGCTCTGTAACCATAGCTCCTCAATTGATCCTCCTCCACTTTGTACATAATATTAGCATGTATGATATAAATCATAGTGTTAAAATTTAAAGAAAATATTCCTTATTTGGTGGATAAGAAGGATCATGTGTTTTGAATATTGCATAGCCGCGAAACAAAGGGAACGAGGAGCGCTGTTTCAAAGAGATTGAATGTTCCATTCCACTACACGAATCGTGGGGGCTTTTCCAGCCTATGTAATGTCCTGACTTCTCAACGGTTGCAAGAATTGACTAAATAAACTTGAATGGATATTGAGTGTGAATGTGGAGCTTGAAGTTTCCCAGTATCACTATACCTAATCAGCGGATGCTAGGACGCAAATTAAAAGCCTTGAGGGTGAATGCAGGTTGTAAGCAAGGGACAGAATATGATTTTTGCGAGTACTACGTGTGATTTGAGTTACTCTGCAATCCAAACTCGGAGGGATGCTTGAAACAGAGTTAACATTTCAACCAGTAGCCACTAATTGGGCAATTTTCCCCATAACACATCAATGCGGGTGGAAAAAAGCACCACCTGACGGGAACTATTCATGGCGAGTCTCAACACAGCGATTGCCTGAAACTAGTAGCATGCAGAGAGTGGGCCAGAAAGAGACCGGGATTTGTGAGGTGATTGACATACGCAAACCCAGCAGCAAACAGCAACGCGCAAAACTACATGGAGAGCGCACGTGTGCACAAACCAGCACCTCGAAGCGCTCTTGCTATTTGCCTGATTTGGGATGACAGTGGGGGACTGGCGTACCTCTCCATCTTGCCTTGCCAGAAGAAGCATACGAAAACATGTTGTGTGTGTGTGTGTACGATTTTTGACTACTGTGGTTTGGCGCGTAAAACCGCAAGAGGTAAGAAAGAAAGCGGGAGGGAGGGTGGAGAGATGAGAGGTCTGACTGACGTGGGAGATTATGATGGCCAAATTAACAGAAAGGTAACACTGTGGGGGAAGAGAGGGGGGTAGAAGCACTAAATTGACTTGCAAAAGACGTTGCTGTACGACAGATGCTAAGGAGTCAAGTCGTCCTTCCAATTGCTGGTGCTTGCCTCGTGCTTATGAATGTCAGGTAAGACTGTAACTGTTCGCTCTTATCAATTACCACAGGGCGTCCCTCAGGTAGCTTTACGAAATGGGAAATAGCCATTTGCAGTAGCCCCATGAACGTAGACTTTTACGCTACCTGTTTTCGAAGTCATTTAAAGTCTAATAAAGTTTTTTTTGCTCTTGGATTAAACGAAACCAAATAATTTCGACATAATTCATAGAGTGTTTCCTTTTTCCACTTTATCAATATAAGACTTTTAATGAATATGCTGTCGTGTTTTCCTTTGGGTAACGAGGGTTCCCTTGCCTGCGGCTAATAAAATCGGTGAATTTGGTCGCTCCTCTTTGAGACTGGTGGACATCGGAACCATCACAAATTACCTTATTGAGGCTTGTTTACATTAAAGCACATCTCAAATCAAATTTCCAGATTTTCTGCAAGTCATAATTACTAATTTTTAAGAGATAAATTAAATGAACGGCAGAAAACTGTGAAACGCTACAATAAGGTAAGTTTGAGCATTACGAATCTATTTATTTTGCTCATAACGTTAAAAGTTATATTGAGCCTGTTTACTTTCAAAACCTCAGCTAAACCTCAAAAGTAACCTAAAAATTCGTTTTTCTTTTAGTAACTAGCAATTCCTACTATTACTATACGATTGTATAGGACGTCGACTGCCACTATTCATCGTTCTATGAGAAAATTGGGAATGTGAAGCCAATTAATGTTGATTCGATAATTTACAACTATTTATTATTCAAAAATAAAGCCTTTTGAAATATATGTCAAATCTCAACCATGGTAAGTCCAATGCAAATACCTATATTAAGCACAAGCTAGCTATAGACGTGTTTGGTAAAAGCGAATCACATCTAGACCATTTCCGCTCCTGAGGGTGTTTCTCTTC
This sequence comes from Echinococcus granulosus, assembly GCF_000524195.1. Lineage (NCBI taxonomy): Eukaryota > Metazoa > Platyhelminthes > Cestoda > Cyclophyllidea > Taeniidae > Echinococcus > Echinococcus granulosus. Next base: position 115,988 of record NW_020170514.1, on the reverse strand, counting down.
ACAACCCGATTACAGTACTTAAGGAATTTTTGTTTTGATCAAGTAGGAGATAGCTAGACATTTTACAAGTATTCTTCGCCCATGAGTCGATGAAAGTGTAATAATCTCTTCAGGCATGGGGATGAAAAAGCAAATTTCTGTAGGCCTTAAACCTTCAGGTGACCTTTATTTAACCTGTTTCAGCTACTTGAGGGTTTGTGCAAGGCTAAGCCTAAAAGGATAACAACAACGCAGCCACATGGTCAATTTTACCAAAAAGCGTCTCGACCGATCATTAAGGGGTGCCTAGGGAGCGAAAAGCCCCAAGAGAGAGTAAAAAAATAAAAAGTAAACATTTTGTTCATCGCGTCAGCTGCTTCTACCGCCAACGCTGTTTATAATATACACACAGGCATAGAAGAAGAAGAGCTTGCTCTCCCTTAACAGCACCCGCAAAAAAAGAGCTCGGTACAGCAGCAAGCGCACCTTTCGACCAATCGCAATGCAGATTTAACAGCAAGCTTCTGATTGGTCGGCACCCGCGCGTGTGTGTGCGCAAACCGCGAAATGAGGGAAAGGGGAAGAAGAGGGAAGGGGGGAACCGCAACGCGTGAATAGGGGTCTGAGGGGTAGATGGGGGGGACAAATGATGGCGTTGGCACCTACTTTCATAGGGTCTAACCGCAGAAAGACCAAGCGACTGCGGAGGCCTGACACGAAAATAACAGCTGTTAAAAGGCCAGAGAGACGACCAGGAAGAAAGAAAATGGAGGTGGAGAAGGCGGTGGAGGTGGGAGAAAAGTCTCTTTGCCCCTGAGAGGGCTTGTTATATGCATCCGTGTGCGGACATCGCCGTCACCAGCCGATCTCCATTGGCAAGTTCGCTTGTCGATGTCAATGTCCAGGTCAACTCTTCAGCATTGGTATTCCTGACACGGATTTTTAATAATTATAATTTAATTTAACGAATTTACATTAGACGACAAAAATTTATGAATAAAAGTAGAATTAATATTGGGTCAGCTTAATAGGGAAATCTTCTTTATCTGAATGACTGGCCATGAGAAAATAGGACCTAAGATTTGACTTGGTATTTTGGCGGCATAACATCAGATTTTTAAAACGGCTGGTTAAATTCCATTGGAATCCTTAATTTTTCATTTACTTATGCACCTCATCGTAGATTTATCTTTCTGGATTGTAAAATTTTGAAAATATAGGCATAACTTGACAAGTTTACCACTAGGGTGGCAAAGGAAAAAAACAACCACCGCACATCAGATGCTTTGTTGTTTAAAAGTGCCATCAGAGAGCTTTATTTTGCTTTATTTTCCAGTCCAAAATGGCTCGGCCTAAATAAATAGTTGTGATATGTGTGATATATGGGGTCACATATATGTGACGCTGGTGGCATCATGAAATTCGTTGTTGATAATGCTCAATACTTACTCCTTCTGCACCGCAGTGGCTTCTAAACGAAATTTATGCATAATTTGTGAGGTTAAACGAAGTTGTGGCAAACACGAGTCCCCGCAGTCTCGATAACATCCCACGGCGAGAGGCATACCACTGGAGACGCGCAGATGGGGCATCATCCACTTTTTCACTGGTCCAGCCAGCACGCAATCGACTTTTTGGACTGGGCATGTGTTGATAATGATGAATAAGTGGCAACTGTCTTCTCATCTTTTTATTCCTCCTTCTCCTTTGCCTTCACCAGCTTCTTCTGCTTCTCCCTCCACCACCACCTCCTTCTCCTCCTCCTCTTATGTCTCCTTCCTTCCCTCCCTCCTCTTGCTGCTGTCTTTTGATGACTTTAGACAACCACCCCCAACCCATTCCATTCCACACCGAGTCGTCGTGCAATTACACCACAGGTGGGAATTTCTATCCGTGTGTGAGTGTGTGTGGATGGGTACGTATGCATGTGGATTTAACATCGCCAATTTATCATCGTTTTTTCCTGATTAATGTAGGTTTAAGTTATAAAAATTAGAGAGCCACCGCTTCCCTTGGAATCTCCCCATTTTTAATTACCCATAAGATAGCATGAGAAAGTTTACAAATTTGTCGAAAGAGCTGGGGGGAGGTAATGCTATTACACAGACAACATCAATCAAGCACTCCATGGACTTAGCAGACCTAAAATCACTTTAAGAGCGTTTTTGACGAGCTATGAAAAATCTTCAAATATGCCTTCAAAGAATGTGTGGAAATTAGTTTTTTGCGTCGGCGACGGCTTAAGTAAGCAACCCTCTGGAGGGCACATGATAGGCAGTACCACTAATTCCATCTTCATTTGAAAGAATATAGACAGATAATCAAAAAAGTGCTTCGTATGCCCAATTGACCCAAGGGTCAAATAACAGTAAAACTGTTCAGCCTTTAGTATGGAATCCGCTGTGGGCGATTGCGCCCACCGTCCGCCGCACTCACCATCTCGGAAGTGTGGAGTGGTGGGAAGATCATCGATAATGCGTTGTTTGTTTAACAAACATTGGATGGGAAAAAGATTTACCTTTCGTCACGGGTCAGTCATCAAAAGAGGAAAATTGTCTCAGAGGCTTCTCGTCATCTGTTGATGTTTGGTATGTGGGATCCATTGACTTAGTAGTGTAGACGCCTTTCCCAGTTGATATGCATGCAAACAGATCAAGCTAGCATCATTTACATCAAACCTGCCTGCTGTTTGTACCTGATACATCAACCCTAAAGTGCCATTACAATCTAAGCTAAGAAGCTTCCTCCATGTCCGTTGATTGATTCAACACCAGGTTTAGATTGTTTAAATCCTGTGTGGACAATCCGGTCCGGTCCGCTTTGCCACCGAATGCTACGCGGGGAATTTGGCGAGAAGTCTCAACTTTCGCTGCTGTTCTACATACCGCGTTTGCCTTAAAACATACCAATGAGCTTCAAGAGAATTTTGTAAGGGTGTATGACAATAGAACTATGGTGGAGAGCACAGGTAAGACCGCCTCCCATCTACGTTTTTATAGACAGTCGCATGCATTTTGCAAGTGCTTACAAGTTTCGACAAATCCTCGCAGCAAGCCATACCGCTAAATGTAAGACCTTCTGGTTATCTGATAATAAAGAGGTTCACCTAGGCTTACAGAGTGCCCCGTTTTAAACCTTAAATTCTCCTCCCCCTCACACAGAATAGAAATTGCTTTTGCATGCAAGTCATGGCGCATTTGTGCATGACGACAAAAAAGTGGCGCTTCGTAGCAATTCGGCTCTTTGTGCGCTTCTAAGTTTAAGCGCGCTCATGTACACAAACGTGTGATGAATAACCCGAGGTATAGATTTGTGGTCTCTGCTTCTCTTCGTTATGTTCCACTCCATTGAAGAGATTTTTTTGTCCGCCTTTCTTCGTCCTCTGGAGTCAAAAAGGCGCAATAGATGTGCCTTGTTTTAAGGCGGGGGAAGGGGATGAGGAAGGGGCTACCGTGAAGTCCCCCCACTTTTCTAACCTTTTTAATGGATGTCGTGCTTTGCTTTCGTCCATTCGTTTGATTGCGAGATACTTCATTCCGTCGAATAACAACACCCTTTTATGGCCACACTGCAGTAGTGAGAAGGGCACTCCGCATTAAAAAAGCCAAACCCTTGTGGTCAGGGAACACTGAAAATTCGCTAAGAAATCAAGACGGGAGCTATTGCACGTCGAACAGACAACAGAATTAATCAAGAGTGTGATGTGTACTGAATTTAACAATGGAGTATCCTGTAGTCATGTCAATAATATTATATCCGTATTTGTAGAGCAGGTTATCTGCGAATTCTTGGAAACCCTGCATCTAATTCACCTCTGAAGACTCCACGGGATGTTGGAACGTGTAAATACTTTAACAAGGGAGAAAGAATGGAAGGTGAAATTCGTTTTGGGTAATGTGTTTAACGCATAACTACCATTATCTGGTTCCATTTGCCACTAAGATAATGATGAAGACAATAACGACATTTCAGTGTTCCAATGTGACATTGATACTTACGCATCAAAATTGAACAATTAAGCTGCTGCTTATTGTACATCTACCTTACTACCTTAAGTTAAACACTCTATCTGCCTACAATTTGGTGCAGCAACGTATCAGAAATTGATAAAGAACACGTGTCACCTATATGTGACGCCAGAGTCAGGAAAAATATGGGGGTCGTACGTAGCAATAATGATGAACTGATAAAAGGAAATGTCGTGATTAACTAATGGATTTTAAAAGGCAATTTCCACAAATACAGGTAACAATCAAGGTCGTGATGCGAATATGCTGAGGCAAAGGATTTGCATCACGCCCTCTTCAAAGAAGACACTTTATCTGAAACGTAGCCGAGAATTATCAACTAGTATATCTTTCCAGGCCTTTTTTTGATATATTGGAGGCTTTCAGAAGGGAATTTGTCATTTTAGCAAACTTGATACAGAGTCTAACAAGCATCGTAAGCCGAATACGTACACATTCGAACGACCAATCACAAAGCTTGTTTGATTGGATTACCTGGCTACATTGTGTTGAGCTATTGGGCTTAAACCATTATAAGACAACAAAAACATGTTCTACGGCGTCCAAATAAACCCATAAACTGGATGAAAACATAAAGAGGTTGAGTCTGGCTCCAGTTTGTTTGGCGACTGAGTACTTACTACCTGCTTCAACGCCTGGCTTTCTAACTCACCCGTTTCTTCAAAATTGACGGTAATTTACAGAGCAATGTGAGATGTCTGGAGGCGTTTTTGAAGAGAATTATATGAATAATTTGCAAATAGCATTACCTGCTCATTCAAAAAAAGTAACAAAATTTTTTGGTATCGGAAGCTAGAGGGATGCGATTATTTAGAAGCAGTAGGAGGCTTTAATATATTTGTTAACGAACTTTAGTAATTGCCCATTTGAAATGATTTTTCTTGAGTTCTTTGAGGAACACACAGCCATATTATGCCACCAGTTTTAGAAATGCTCTTGATCATATTCTTCTAGTTGACAGTTGTATGAAGAAATAGGGAGCAAAAGGGGCCAAAGCTCAAAGTCTGACATTGAGATGTTCGTAGAAATGGGTTAATTTGACACGTTTCCCAACAGTAATGCATATATTTTTGCCCTTAGTCAGTTTAGTACAAAGGATTAGACACACTCGTGTCAAAATCAAATAGTTTGACTAGAAAATTTCGTGGTCTGGTGAAACTCATGCTTCAAAGCTTTTGAAAAGCGATCAAAGTAGTCAAGGATTAATAACAAGCAGCTCCATAACGGTGAAATAGATCATCCAAACTTCAGCACCCGATTAACCTTAGAGACCTTGATAGCGAGAACATCCACCGCTGTAGCTGTATGAAGTAGCATTAATCCATGTGCAAACTTAGGCCCAAAGTATTAACAGTTGGATGCCTCAAAACCGAAATGGATTGATTGTCTACTGAAATTTTTAAAAGTAGTAAAAATAATAAAGCTAGACAAATTCGCTCCCTTTTAATGCAGGCTTCACAAACAGAAATAAATTAAGAGATTCCAAAGCTCCTTTCAAAGACTAACTTAAAATCGAGTTGCTACAGTTACCATGAGACAGGTGCTATCATTCAAAGTAAATGATGAATTTGGCGCATTTTGTTAAAAACGAGGGCAAAACATGGGCACAAAAATTTAGCAAGAAATCAACACCAGCATCTAATCACAAGTGTTCGCAATCAGTCAAGCATGTCCAAATCTTGCCTGCTAGTAATACGACCAGAATATGTCAGAGGAGTCTACCCATCCTGTTGTAGAAAAATGCGATTAGATAAAGTAAAACCTCATAACAAAATGGAATGTCAGAATACGAGTTGCATGATCAGAAACACAAAGGCCCGCATTGAACAGAAAGTCGCGCTCTTTTAGCATTAAAGAACTATCGTAGGTAAAAGTGGTGTAATAAGCGTTTGATTGAATATACCTTTAAGGAGAGAAGAAGGCAGTTTTTTTAATCACTTGGCATAGCGGAAGCCTTCAAACCCTGGTGAGGAAAACAATCCTGATTACATTTAAATCTCTACAACCTATAAATTTCCACATCACTGGTCAAGTAAAAAATGCCTTCCTTTAACCACACTTCCTGTCCCAAGGGTACAGAATCAGAAGCGGTTAGGTAGAAATCCTGCAAATCCCCAAACATTTATATTGTAATGCTATGGTTGTTTAACCATTGGTCTTCGTGAAGAGCGACTTTTAAATTGGCCTATGTACTACGCCGGGTGGGTTGGCCTTCAGGCCATGCCAGTGGAGCTAGTACTTTCTGTGTGTCAAATATAGGTATTCCGCCAGAGTATTATGTCTTCTTTTATCTTCAGGAAAGTCACAGGACGCTACAATTATATTCTTACTAGATCCAATGTTAGTCAGCATTACGATCCCATCCAAACTTGATTAAAAACTGGTCTGAAAGCATTTAACCGATATAATTTACAACGAGAACAATAAAATTCTTACAGTAACTAGGACTTAATTATCATTTGTTTTACAGGCCAGGTAAAAGTTGCACGTGGGAATACTGTTAAACGTTGCTTTCATTGTAGAATTATGATTGAACACTTTTCAAGCTTACAATCGTGGCCTTTGGAACTGGTTAATTACAAAGAGAAAATAAGAAACCCTGCTAATAAACAGGAGCCTCCATAGTCATTATTTAGCAGTACATGTGCAAATAATAGATTCCAAGTCTTTTTAAATCTATTGTTGTTACACCTACATGAATTAGGGATTTGCCTTCCCAGTTTCCAAAGCTTGTGTTTTAAATCTGGATCGTAATCCTTCGTGATCATAGCCGCACATCCCTTCTAAGTCTTAATAATAAATATTCTCCAAAAGTTAAACGAGCTATACTAATAGAGGAAGATTAATGAACAACATCAAGAACGTCTGGGAGGGTGTGAACATGATCGGCGGGACTTGCACACGTAATTTTAAAGGGAAGTTCAACTTAGGGGAACTAAGGTGATAGCAGAGTCAAAAACATAGCTAAACTAACGCAATACTGCGGTTGTTTATCCCTCGATATTAGCAGGGAGACGCATTTGAATATATCTTTACCACGCCGGGTGGGCTAGCCTTCGGGTCATGCCAGTGGCCCAAATACCTTCTCTGTGCTGAATACATACACTCTGCTCGAGTACTATGTTCCATTTCATTTATAGGGAAGTCTCGCTCCGCTGCACTGAATCAAGTCATCGCCCTGATGTAGTTAACTAGGATTAAACAAAAATAAGAGGAAACGTTGCCTAAAAGTGAAATGCAATGCAAGACCTAAACCCCCGGTGAAAAAGAAGATTGAGTAATCTTGAATATGCTTTCAACTAAGGATCATTATAAACAAAGTAAGACCAATTAAATATTGAGAAATATTGCTTACCAAAAACTCTCCTGAAAAGCCTTTTAATCAGCAAGTTCCTGATTAAATATATGCACCTAGACTCTGCCCATGTAAAGACTCTTCTTAGTTAAATTTTTGGTTTTTGCATTTATCTTAAAAGCGGAAGAAGTGATTTGCTTATAATGATGGAGATGCTTCTCAAGGACATGTGCCATCCCAGCTGATTAAAGTCTGGCTTTTGTTTCTCTGCGGTAGTTGGGCGGTTTTCTCTTGAGCGATGTCCGAGTACTCACACGTCATTAAAGGCGCTTTAAAACTAAAGACGGAGAGTAAAATAATGAAGTAAGTGCATTTTGTCTACATAGGCCGCAATCTAGGAGATCTAAAAAGCACAAGAAGCATGCTCTCAAATCCCATGAAAAAAATGACCCTAACGTAGAAATTATTGAGGAGAAAAATGAACCGAAGATTACGAAGACCGCCGCCGAGGTTGAATTCGAGAAAAAGAAAGAAAAGCGGATGATGGAAAGGATTTTAACAAAGGCAGAAAAGTCACACAAACAGCGAATCATGGAATTCAATGAACACCTGAATTCTATGAGTGAGCATTTCGATATTCCAAAGGTATCATGGACAAAGTGAGATGTTACCTTCGTTTTGTATGTGCATGCACTGTGGATCCTTGTGCTTTCCTCCTGTACGTTTCTGTTCTACCGTTTTTTTTGAACGCCTCTATGATAAGTCGAATCAATTGTACATTCTACTCAATTTTATCAGCCTTTGGCATATACGCTTCTGGCACAATGTGAACAATTTTTGTTAATTTTTTTGGCGTTGCCTAACTACTCCTAATACTTTTCAACTCGGCGCTTGAGTCATTCGTCAAAGAGGATACAAATTTTAATCTTGGTGTAATACGTACATATCAGTCATCACTTAATTATCTGTTTTTGGCTAGACATTTTTAGGGAAATTTTTGGATACTTTATCCTGAATTTCCTCGTGCTGACGTGTTAGAATTTTTGTCGAAGTCCTTTAGCTTATTCATTAATAATAAGACCTAAATGATCGCTTTCAGTTTGGGTCTTACTGAAAATACTAGTTCCCAACTGATCGGCAACTGGTGCTGTCTGTTTTGGGTCTGAAGGATTTGCCGTGTTGCAGTGGGATGGAAATCGTCTTAATTTTATGCAGTGTTATGTAGACCTTTAGTAAAATGATGCGCTTATGCCATCTTCGTTACTAAACCAAGCAGCACTGTGATTACTATGAAGGACTGTAGAAGGGATTGCGGCTACCACCGTGGACAGGGCCGTGTGCCGCAGTCGTGATTGAGTTAAAAGAGGTCGAAGAGCCTTACGTAACGGTGAATATAAGCAGGACAAATGCCAGTTTCTTAAACTGCTTCTAGACTTATGTGACCTATGATGTCTTCGCTGCTTACGAAGGAGGTATAGACTGTCTCCGTCCTAATGGTAACGTTGTTCCTGAAGATGAGCTAAAAAGTAAGTCTGGAGAAAGATCGGGGTGGACGAGTCGATGGTGACATTTTGATGGAATTGACTACCTCAATCAAAAACGACATATATGATATTTTTTTATCAAATCACCGAGATAAAGCAACCGTGCAGATAGATGAGATCTGTGGAATACACTCGAAGGTATTCAGATGTAGGTAGTTTCGCTAACAGCTTTTTTGAAACTGAACATCTAGCCTCTTGTTCACTCAAATAAGGCAATCAAGCACCAACTGGTTCCCTCTGTTTAGATCCAAGTCAAGATCAAAAAGTAGTTAAAAGCACCTTTTAGTTATGCAGATGCTTCCCGTTTGTGCCATTTCGGTATTACTAAAGCAGTCGGGGTGTAACATTGGTGCACGTTAAGGCAGAATGTGCTACCTCAAGTATGACACATTGAAGTACCAAAATAAACTAGCAGCAATTTATTCATCACCAAAAAGTTCAACACGAACACGCGATGATACAGTCCCAGCGCTTTTGCTGGTGATAAGGACATTACGATCGGGTTAGATGGACTCAGGAAGATCCGCGAATGTTATTGCGCGAACAGAGTCGCCACCAGAACATGTAACAAGACTTTCTTCACCTTAAAAGGAGCAATGATAAAACTGCTAAAGGATTTCTTAGAGTTAAACGCCGTGACAGCTATCAAAGGTCTGGGTGAATTAGTTTATGTTTTCATTTTAGTTACGGGGTATGTAAGTAGACAAGCAGTGTCTCACCTCAATGCTATCGTTGGTAGGATATTTTGTTTTTGATCCGACTTCAGACGATGTCTCTTAACCAGTTCTTTGCAATTTATGGCGAGAATTTTATCATTCTTACCCTATCTTTATCTGCAATAAGAGAGGTTTGCACGATTCCGTAGTTTTAGGAGGCAGCACAAAGAAATAAAGTATATTGGATCAACATCCGTCAAGATATAGACTGCGATATGCTTCCTCATCTACAATCCAGGAGGCGAAATCCAGAGATGCTGCTTTCTGCACCGTAGATAATCGGAATTCTCTGGACTCACTGAAGGCACACAACTTAGTCCTTCTAGGCCAAGGAGTAAACTCGGTATTTCCATCATATTAGATCCGTTGTAATATGCTTATTTTGGACTGAATCCATAGTTTTAACAGCAAACAGACGATCCATGACAGAATGGATCTAAGTACCATCTTCTTCAGTTGGTATTCCAAAGTTTCAATGGACTTATTGTAGAAAGCAGCGAGGTCAACTTAGGAGCCAATTGATATTTTAATTAACAGTTGAATAGCCCATTTGCCAACAGAGTTATGTGACCCTACAGCAGCGTAAAAACTCAGATTTTCGTCACGTACTTCTTCCAACTAAACTGAGACTTTAGGTATATTTTCTGCCAAATTTCGACTAAAACGAAGGCATGATGCATGTAAAATCATGCCCTGGCAATCTGTACTATTTACTCAGTGCCAAACAACTGGAGTAGGGTGGGATGACTAGTTGTTTGCCGATTTTAGGAATGGGGATCATTCTACTCACCGAGCACCAGTATTAACAGAAAAAAACGAAGGCAAGACAAAATTTTTGCCGTCAATCAAGTATCTGTTCAAAGATGGATAAGATAGTTGAAAAGACACTGAACCTGGAGCCTTTTTTTAGAAGAAGGCAACACATTTTAATCATCTACCACCACCGCCATCAAACCGGCCCACGTCAACAGCACATCCGGGCAGATTAATACAGACTTTGTTAATTAGGGGTTTCCTTATTCACAGAAAACATCTGGATCTATCATTACTGTATTTGTCAGCTAGAAGGGGGAAAACCATCAGAAACCTCTCGCTTCATGATATGACACCAAAATCGAAAGAAGCCAATGTATGGAAGTAGCTACTTAAAAACGTATTATTGGATTGTGGGTATAACACATTAATTCAAGATCCTAACAAACAATAACGTCATTTTTCACTTTGTATTCAGCGTGTATTTGGATCAGAGATATATTCACAACAACTTTGCTGAGTTTTTGCTGACGTACTTGACAAATTATGGAACCATGCTTTTATCCAGTATAAATTCACAACCTTATTACAGACTATTTCAAAAGTTTTCATTTTTTATTAACCGCGACCATAGTATTAGTGTAATACGATAGTGGTTTATCCCTCGGTTCTGGTGAGGCGCCACTTTTGTACTTCGAATTAGCCCCCTTGTGCCTCGCTGGGTGGGCTGGCCTTTTGGGCCATGCCAATAGCCCAGACACCATCT
>NW_020170514.1:64272-104807 GCF_000524195.1 Echinococcus granulosus | reverse complement strand
CCCTAAACTGGACGAAACCCCAGATCCAGTCAAGCTGCCAAGAGGGATCAGTGACGTTGAGGTCAACTATCCCCTCAGTTGCGCGCTAATTTGGTGACTGGGACGGTTGGCTCGTGGGTGTTTTTTTACTGCACCGACTACGTTGTAATGGCTGACGCGGGAGGTTGACCTGTGGGAGCGCCGGGGACGACGCTCAAAAGAGGAGGGCGGCTATGTAATACGATAGTGGTTTATCCCTCGGTTCTGGTGAGGCGCCACTTTTTGTACTTCGAATTAGCCCCCTTGTACCTCGCTGGGTGGGCTGGCCTTTTGGGCCATGCCAATAGCCCAGACACCTTTTCAGTGCTGAATATATGTATTCTGCCCGAGTATTGTGCCTTCTTTTGTCTTAAAGGAGTCTCGGGACGCTACATTAGTGACGATAATGTTCAGAACCCCCTGATGATTCTGATTGGCTAAATTCCCAATTAACTAAATTTGACAATATTTTTTGCCTGCGAAAGCCTGAGGATCAGATTTGGGTGGTCAAAGGTTATTGAAGGTTCCTTAATTCTAGAGATAGTCGACAAAATAAGTCCGTCAGTTAATTTGTACACTCATTCCGTTAGGGAGGTGGGAAGCACACAAAACGTAAATATAAATGAAAGAAGAAAGTGGTGCACCAGTCGAAAAATAGCGGTACAAGGCTGAGAAGATCGTAAACGTCGCTACTAGATTGGGGCTTCAAACGAGTGATTAAGAAGTCACTTGCGAAATCAGATCATTACAGAGTTTAATGAGCAGTTGTTGTCGTTTCAGCTCATAATATGTTGTGCAACGTTGCTCTCCTGCTTCTTGTGCACGCCACTAGCTACTCCCCTTCTGCAGAAGGGGAGAGCACGCGTCTTATCGTCTACGGACGGTCCAACAGCCGTAGTTACAAGTTATTTGCCTTTTTTCTAGCATGAACCTGGAACTCAGCAGTTTATTTCATACCCATATTATCTGTAGTGATTATTGGACACTTTGGCAGAATACCAACCGATCTGACGAGAGACAAACGATTGGCAGAGTATAATTGGGATTTTAACAACGTTTTGATATGCACAACAGGTAGACACGATGAATGGACGCGTGATCAGGTTCACAAGTAAGTAGTGTTTTCATCAATGACAAACATGATGGTAAGGATGCACAGTTGGTGTCACGATAAATAAGCAGTGTTCTAGCTCTCTGTCCGTTTCACCAAAAATGTCGAGAATGATGAGAAAAAAAAAAAAAACAAAAATTAGAAAAAGCAAGAAAGAGGGGGGAGGAAAAAAGATATGCTCCGCGCCTGGGCCAAAACAGTCGAGTAAAGTGCACAAGACCAGCTTGAGACACAGCCTGATGGGTTGTGTTGTGATGGTGCTTCTCAAAATGAGACAAGAAACCAAAGTCCAGCTTTATGAGACTAGTTGCATAAAAACACGTTAAGGGTGGCCTACAATCCGATGTGGGAAGTCGGGAGCCTGCGAGGCTAGCCGCAGGAACGAAGGAAGAGGAGGGAGCAATCACTTCATGCAGGGGGGAAAGAGTGAGAGGAGTTGGGATGGGATGGTTGAGTTTGTTTGACCCACGAAAGACGCCGTTTTGATCGGTCGGAGAAGCGGCGATCTAATCACTCGGTGAGTCAGACTCTGAAAAAAAAGGGGAGGCTTACCTTACTCATTCTTTAAACAATGTTAAACGTCGGAAATGGCAATTGTGACACTTTTCTGTTAGTCAGTACAAGCTTAATGGCATTGAGTCGACACAATCGACTAGAACTTACAAGTGAAGTAGTAGATTAAGTCGATTACTACGGTATGCGAAAGTTGACACCGAAGCAAGGGCTCGGTGAATGCAAACGACCTGACAGAGTGAACAGTTTCTCGGTTGCATTTCTAGTGAAGGTGGTGATGGATTACACAACTGTATTTCGTGGTTGTACTTCGGTGATCGACGGATTGATACGACAACTATTCTATCCAGTTGGGCGAAGAATTCACGGGAAAGAAGAAAGCACGCCCTATTTTTCAAGCGTTGGTCAAGCGAAAGTAGCCAATATGTGCAGTTGATTTCACAATTTGGGTTGCATAAAAGGTAGTTTCAAGTGGAGTAAGACTGACCTCGCATTTAGTGAAATGTGATCCAAGCGGTTTCGATATCTGCAAGATCTCTAAGTCAGGTGAAGCTAAGAAGGGTTGGATTTCGAATAAAAATTCTCAAATCTATTTCCAAGCCTCTAGAAGAGATACGAATAACAATAACCAGCTGATCGAACACCTATTTGAAGAGTTTAGAAGCTAGAATTGAACATGAAAATATCCTAGAGAAGGAACGAATATAAAGGACCGGTGGAACTCACAATTGAGTCTCCACCGACTCATGTTTCTTATTCTCTAAGATGAAAAGTGGGCGAGAGAAGCGTATACCGGCCACTTATCCAACTTTTGCTCCGATAGGGAACCGAAAGGTTCGCGGACCGATTCTTTTACAAAACCCACATCCATTGAGTTCAAAAGGCAAATGCATTTCTAGTAATAAGATTTATACTTCGTACAGGTGCACCACACGTCAAAATGGATGAGCATGTTGAAACAATATTAACATTGTGCAATGAGAATGGGCTAAACGCTCCGGAAAGGGGAATTTTAAGGTCGGATAAAAATCACAGTGAGTCAAGGCAGCGTTCCAGCTTTTTGGACTGCTACAAAATGGATTCAGCAAATTACACTGCGGTGTTAGGGAACAACCTACTTGAATAACCGCTATCTAGTCAGAACGAAGCCTCACACTTCAAATGATATTGGGAGAATGGTCAGACCTTCTGAGAGGAAGAAATTCTATGGCAGCAAGTTATTGAAGAAACCAGATGGAATAGGATTACCAAAAGCCACAATCATGATCACGCAATTGGTCTTTTCTTGTCCTCCGCCATAAAAAGTTCGTGCATCACAGCGGGAACTCACCCTCAATAGCCAACTTCGTGACTTTTTCTGTAAGAAGTTCCAGATTTCGATTAATTTCCGCTGTAGAGTAGTCCGCCATGGCAGAGGGTGCAGGAACGGTAGTAGCGGTGGCCGTGGTACTAGCGAGCCAGCGCCGTTGATCTGGAATCACGGGGGGTAACCCCGAGAGATGTGGGGGTGGATGTGGAGGTGGCGGTGAGGGTTGGAGGTAGGCAACGGCGGCTGCAGCGAAGCCCTCGTTTCCCCCCTCACTGTCGTCCAGCGTCGGCATGAAAGCGAAGCAACCTGTGGACCGGAGCTCTGGTGAAGCAAACGGCGATACGGAGGTGGAGATTTCACTGCCCGAGGGGTCGTGGTACGAAATCATTCGATTGCGAGTGAAGAACTGGTGAGTGGCCTTACGAGGAGAAACATACCTATTATTCGGTATTATAGAGGATTCCGTACATTCGCTTCATATCATTCGTTTGATAGTAATCGAAAAGCGAATTTCAAACTGATTCAGTAACCACTTGAGTTACTTGCCAGGGCCGGAAAGTAAAACTATTCTGACAGAGTATATTCAGATTAATCCCTCAAAACGAGCATCTCATGTCTTCTGACGTTTTGTTACTGTTTGACGTTGTGTAAGAATATCGAAAAATGTGAACACATGCGGAACACAATCAACTAAACGACTGGAAAAAACATTTCTGCTAATTGCATGGTGTACAAAATACTGTAACTTATCATTTAAAGCCAACAATGAGGTGGAGCTACAGAGGCTAGGTGGTTTTACGCAACCATGCTCTGACACCCTGAACAAAGTGACACTGATAGTACCATAGGTCGAAAAAGTAAAGAGAAAGTCAATGGAAATAGCAAATGTATGACACGTGATTAAAGGCCTTGGTAAGAAGGGCGAGGTCACCAATCATAATGTGAGCCGAGAAAGACTGGGGTCACGAGGATCTCATGACACAAATAACTCTTGCTCTAGTAGATTATGCTCATCTTGAGATAGAAAGAGCCATAGATGAAGGATATGTCTGTGGATATCACTTGATACAGCGTTTATAAAATTTGGACACAATCTGGTGGTCCTAATGCACCCATTACTGCTACATGAAGGAATCAGTTCGGCAATCATTACGGGGTGCAAACAGGTTAAGAAAGAATATGATAACAGTGGATACTTAATTCGGATGAGTCTAGTTGGATAAAAGTCTTGTAACATACTCGAAGTTAAAACCTCATCTTGATGAAGGAACGACATCGAAATGCGTAACAATACTAACCAACGCAATCACGTACATGACACACAATCAGGAAACTATGTAATGCTACTTTGCTACTCTCCTGACGTTGTATCCATGCCACTCAAATAGTTATAAACACGAAAATAGAAACGTCCAATGTAAGAGTAAGATTTACTAACAACAGGAAGTCTAGCACTCTCAGGTTTGCTGGGCGGCCTGCCCGCCGAACCACGTCAGTAGCCCCCTCTATAGCCCGTAGCCTTCTATATTCTGCCCTCGTATTATGTTTTCCTTCATCTTCAGGGAAGTCATAGAGAGTTACACTAATATCTAAACGTACTAGGAACCAGCGCTTACATTAATACATCATAAATAGCAGCTAATACAAGAATACACATTTAGTACGCTAGCAAATACTTCACTTATGTGAAATTGTCTTGCTTAAATTATGGTTTGAAAAGAAAACGTATCCCTTAATAAGCGATGACTAAAAAATACCACCTAAGTGATTCTTGGTAGCAAATGCCAAAATTTCACATTTCCATTTTGACAAGATTTCGCAATCCCAACACACGGCAGTGAGCCCAGATGCATCACGTGACGCCAATTTTGCTTCAGGAGAAATGCACGTGAGAGACACTCCGAGATCCTGAGCTTTATTGGAAGTGACATACAAAGCAAGCATCATCCCCGTTCCCGAAACGAGTTAAGCAGCACAAACAACTCACCGCTCGTGGTTCCATGAGCCCGTAGGGGGTGGAGACAGTAAGGCTGTCCATGCTAGCCACGCGCTGTTGAGGTGTGGCGACAAGCATCGCCGCTTGCTCGTGGAACACAGGCCGCGAGGGCCCCTGTTGGTGTTGGTAGACGTCAGGCTCGGCATTGCGGCCACGCACCATGCCGCCACTCCAGCGAGCACCAGGACCACCGCCAAACCCCGGGGAGGCTTGGAAGAAGGCGAAGGGAACACCAGAGTGTGCCTGTTGTTGTTGATGGTGGAGGTATGGAAGGCGCATCGGAGAGGCAAAGTACGGTCGCGAGGCGAATCCGCCACATCCCACGCTAGAACGAGGTGTGTAGGGCGCTGAATGCGATCCCCCACGATCCAGAGGCTGGACATAGTGGTAAGAGCAGCGACGTGATGCGGACCGGTGATGGTGACGATGATGGTGGCATGAGCGACGTGGGGGTGGTGGCGCAGGTCCCAAACAATCGACCATTTGCTTCTGCCAGATTGTCACCTGGTCCTTTTGTGCTTGACTGAAGGACTTGAATAAAAAAGCAGCACCACTTCTAATACTCACAAGAAATAGGACACACAATAATTTGGTTCAAATTTAACCTAGAAATAGTTAATTTGAAGGCAAAATAAGGAAACGAAAGATTAAAAAGAGTGACGTGTTATTTAAACACTTAAGTAAATGATAAATAGATGATCCAGTGTGAATATGCCACTTACTTGCGCATCAAATAAATGCCAGCATTACGTTTAAAAATATTCGTGTTCGGAGTCATTGCAAAGGAGTTTCAACTACAGTAGCCAAGCTTAGAGCCTTTCACACGGCAAATGGAATCGCCACTTGCAAGGTGTAGAAAAAGACGTCTTTCGCCAATTTCATTCCCTCCCCCCTCCCCCCCGCCCCCTCAACCATCCCGCCTACCTCCTACACCTCAGGCCTATTCGCTGCCCGTGGGCGCAAATATTTTGCTGTTGCAAAAATGCACCGCCAACAGTTTGTAGGTACTAGCAAATGATTAATTACACAGAACAAACTTTTGAATCAAAATCTAACCTACCTGATGACGTAGTGCCAAAGAGGTACGTGCATATACAGTCCCCTTATCTCCGCTACAATCTTTAACCCCAATAAACTTGAAAATATGCATTAAACGTATATGCAAATTAGCGTTACATTAAAGGAGTGATATTGAAGAAAATGTGCCAAGAATTTTGTTAAGACTATAATTTGCTAGTCTATAGTTGGCAAAAAAGTGCCAGTTGACAGCGCCAAAGGACGGAAGCGAGCCGTCTTAAGCACTGGAGAGAGAGCCGGAGAAGGACGCTTACTCGTTCGCTGCACAAAGTTGGTCGATGGTTGCAAATTTACACAGAGGCACACATACAAACAGGCACGGAAGCGGGAGACTGCAATAGGGGCGCAGGAGCGCTGACTCATGAACAGGGAAAGGTGCAAACAACTCCCATCTCAGTCGCATTGCCCAAAAATACACCCATTTGAAAGTCATAATGATCCAAGAGAAAGAAGGTACATTCATTCAAAATTTGTGCTGTTCAAAAAAAACAACCAAACAAACCTAACCACTGATGGATCAAGAATATTCTATATGCATTTTGCTGTTCAAAGCTTTACCAATCTGTTTGCGGTGTTACCTAGCGTAACCATCATAAATGCCAAAGAACAAATGGTACTCATTTGTGAGGCCAGTAGAGAATGTATCAATTGATGATGAAAAGACGTTTAAAACTTACTGAGTGCTCAAGAACAATCGTTAGCAGTTGCATAAAGAATCCATAGTTGTCGTCATCTATCGGGTCACAGAGCAACGCTTTGAAGGCTAAAATTCGAGAAGTAGATATAACTATATGTCTCGTCTTTACAATAAATTAAATTAACTTAAGCTCATGCGAATGTTCATTTTTAGCCAAGTCGTTACATTACGTTTGTAAGATCAAGCATATACATAGTAACAGTGGAATGAAACCATAAACATACCATGGTTCAAACAACGCATAATTTGTTCCGGCAAATTCTCGTCCCCCAAGTCCTTATTTTTCGGAACAATCTCTGCTGGATCCGGCACTGCGGATGAACCACACGGCGTCCCTGAGGGCACGGTCGGGAAAAAGAAGTTCATCGTCGTCGCGGTTCCCCCTTCACTAGACTTGGGCCGCTTCGGGGAGTGAGCACCGCCCAACGCATTAGTACGATTGAAGAGACAGGTATCGGAGTTTGTGTAGGGACACTGGCACAGACTCCCAGTGGTGGAACGAAAGTTTATAAACTCCCTCTCGTCATCCTCTGCTCCCTCATCCTCTACATAGTCCTCCACATCACTGCTGAAGATAAAATTGGTACCGGGTGCTCCAGTCGCTGATGCGCTGTCTTCAGCTGAGGAGGCGGAGGACAGGCAGTGGGGTGAGGTAGTGGTTTGATTAGCTGTTGCAGGGGGGAACGGCGTCAGCAGAATGCTATGCAATTCGCTAAGGCATCCCCGAAGATTGGACCATCGAGTGGATGGGTTCAGGATGGTGGCTTCAATGCGCACCTCCAAGCTGGTCAGTGTTGCAGAGCGTGTACCAAGTTTCGCTATGTTCACGAGGATTTTGTTGCGTGCACCCTGAGTAACATGTTGACGCTGCAGCCACTCGTCTGTAATCCCAAGCATTTGGTAGTACGTGAGGCGTTTGAACAGGCCAATGTATTTGTGGAGACGCAGACTCTTCAACCAACCAGGAAGTTCTGCAATAAAAGATAAAAGTTGGTAGGTGGAAGAATGCCTTTTCAAACTCCTCACATTTGGCCCTCGTGCCAATAGTGTAATTGATCTTCAAAACCCGTACGCATATGATAAAACTACTTACAGATAAGATGCCTCTTAGTATCCACAGGAATAAATCAGGCGGTATGATATGCTTTTCTAGCTTCGATTTATTGCAACGTCAATATATTCTAGGTAGAATGAGTACTTACGAGCCATGTCCGGATTCTCAACCTGTTTGTCCTGAATGGAAACAGCTTTGTGGCGGGCTCGTGGCGATTTGTATTCTTCAGGCGGACTATTGCGTGCGGTAGGGGGAGGTCGACAGCTCACCTCGTTAGCAACGTCGCAGCTATTCGGTGAAGGGGTACTACTCACGAGGCCAGTTGTGGAAGAGGGCTTGTAAGGAGGCGGACTCGCCACAGATAAGCATGGAATATTCAGAATTTCCTGTGGCGCTGATAATGGGTTTAGGTACTCCTTTGAATGATGAAAAACTTCCTAAAAATCCCAAAAATACATCAGTCCATGCATGCAGATTGAAGGGAAGGGGAGAACTTTTGGCAGATAGACAAACCTCGGAAGACTCCGCTTTGAGGAAGATCTCACCCTTATCAGGTACGATGAAGCTGCTAAAAGAACCACTTTTTTCGGGTAAGGTAGAACTACAAGCAGCCGTGGAGGTGGTATCATCTTCCTCCTTTAGCTCACCCTCCTGAGGCGTATACGGTGAGGCAGACTTACGTCGTAGAAGATAAAACCGGCTGTTCGATGGGGTAGCAAGTCGATTACCACGCAAACTCACCGCCAGGGTTTCATTTAAACCTTGGTACATGGATTCACTACCAGACACAAAGCCCGATGAATTGGGTGAGGAGGAAGAGCTAAGAGGATGTGGCGAAGTGAACAGGGAAGGAACAATGAGGGAGTTTTCACTGGCAGGAGGAACTAAACTGTGATGACGTCGGTTGGGATAGGGATAAAGTGAACGTGGGAGAAATTGTAAGGGTGAGTTTATGCTGGAGCTACGGAAACTTCGTGAGAGAGACGACCCCGGTGAGGATAAAACTGTAAATAGAAATAAAACGCAGTGGTATAAACGATTCAAGGCAAAAAATAAGTTAATAAGCGACTCACAGCCCTCAGTAGTGTCTTTGTAAAGTTCTAATGCTTCAAGGAGATCGTTTGCAAGAGTCAGGAGACCCGTCAACTGCCAGGAAGCGCAAGCTTCATATCGGGACTTGATATTCTTTTGCAGCCAATGACGATCTTCCACAGTAAAGAGTGGTGTGGTCATCGCGGCAACTAGAAGCTGTCCCTCTGGCGAGTCGAATACATCCTCAAATACTGGCTTTTGTTGTGAGGTGTTTTCTAGGGCCTTATCAACAAGCGATAGGTATTTATCGTGGATTTTCGAAAAATCGGCACCTCGGTCTTTTGCGATATTTAGAGACAATAGAAGGTCCAGAATAGTGGCACAGAAATCATCGGACATGACATCCAGGTTATTCAGATGAGCTAAAGAGAGGGAGTGACAAGATTACACAATCAAAAAAATTACCAATATCATTCGCCTTTACTGCAACACCGATATTTTGGTGATTCTCAGATAATCTATCAGTTGTCACGGCGTGCAATAATTTCAAATAATCGCTACTTATATGTCGCAAGGACAAAGCAGTGAAAAGAAATTGCCTCAACGGAGTTAATCCATTAAACCAATAGATGAATTGAAAGGCCTACAGTAGATCAATAAAGACAGAACCAACTTGATGATGAAAGGGGAGGCCATGTTCAAGCAAAAAGTCACTGTCCGATACGAAGGGGGGTAGGTTTTGACCAGATGGAGGCGAGTGCTGTGCAGTGTCTGGACAATAATTATTCTCAATGTAGATGACAGGGATTTGACCATGCGCGTCTTTGTTGTCTACGACTTTGAAGGTATGAGCCATGAACAGAATCTAAGGAAAACATTAGTGCAAAATAAGCAAACCTTTGTTGAAAATGGGTAACAGAGGACGAACACAGAAGAACCAGCTTCATTAGGAAATCAGATCGTAAGTAAAATTCAATAACTCTGGAGGCCAGTTGAAATATGGGTCAAACAAAAACGTATGTGCAAGACCCTACATCGACGCGAAGTAGTGAAGTAGGGGCCGATGGCTCCAAAGTAACCGCACACCCGGTGATTCGATTAAAACATAGCAACGCTCTGGTCATTAATAATAATAAATAATAATAAAAGGCAACAAGCTTTTGATTTGCACCTTTCGCTTGATAGATTTGTGATACAGGCCTTCTGACGCATTTAGAATTTTGCACAATTAAGAGTTACTCATTTCTAACCGGTAACTAAAAACAAACATTTCGATACCAACCAAAATGCACTCTAACAACATTTTTAGTTTCCAATCATGTGGCAAAGTGACTTTTGTCCTTAAACACGACTTTGCTTGTCATTTATCATTGTTATTATTCCGTGCTCCCTCACAATTTCCTGTTGTATTCATAAAACTTCTCAACACCTTTCCAGCATTACCACATGATCGATCCACTTTTTCTTTTGTTTTTCAACCCACGGAACAAGGCAAGTGTGTAGAAGATAATACCCTTCATTTAAACGGTGATTTGTTGATTTATAGGTCGTCAAGTTTTTGACGAGTTAGAAGTTAGTTCTCCCTTCCCTTGAGGTTAAAGGCGTCCACTCCATCACGTGGAGTGCATAAGTTGACCAGTACTCATCCTAAGGTGTGTTCAAGCAAATACGTTTTTGCACTGTAGTATTGCATAGAATTAAATCTTATTATAATAGCTAATTTTCCAATAAAGGACATTGTAAACAACTTATTGGTGTTTTTTGTTTGTATTTCTTCAAGTATGTGGTTTTTTTCCAACTGCTTTTTTCCCTGTTCATAATTGTTACAATAAACTTAATTATTTCGCCAAATTTTACTTGAAAGCTGCCCCTTTGCATACAACCGTAGCTTGCATTTTTTTACAGCTTCTTGGCCGGCACATTTTCTAGAAAAGCCGAGTCTTTTCGACTGACTAATGTAGACTAAAAATTAAGGTGCATTCGTCCAGGTGTCTAAACTAGTCTTACCATTCCAAACAGCATTAGAAATGCCACTTTTTTCATTATTTTCACTTGTACCTTCATAGACAAGGCCAATACTTTATAGTATATTTCAAAGAAAATAGCAATCAAATAATAGAACCACCTACTGATCTGATTTTGGCAATTTAGCTCGTTAGCTTGTGAATAAAAAAACGTGAGAGTAAATATTTAGAAGTGTAGTTAGCACATCATACTGTAGCACTCCGGACCGGGGGACGAACCCCCAAACGTAAGTACTACCTGTAGTTGAAGTATATTTAAACAAAATCTGGAATCATCACATGGCTCCTTTCTTATTTTGGGCACTTGCCTCGACTTCCTATGTGGTCACTCGTCTACTTCGGTCGCGACTAGTCCGTGTATTAAATGTAACTAACCGTGAGAACCATAGATGACGATGGATTTGTACGAAAGGAGGAGACTACCTACTGGTGGTTGTACATGATGTAGTTGTAGTCGGGATTTCTGAATATCTTATTCTGTGCAAAATCAACAGTAACGGAGACAATTTCATTTGGTAGGTTGTGGCAGGGTCCGAAAGATATTCCATCTATTTTTCTAATCACTTTTCTTAGCTAAATTTATCCAAAACCACAATCAAAAAGGCAAATCACCTGTTGTCAAAATATATTTTTTGCCCGGGGATGTATAATTAACATTTCTGAGAGGCCATTTGCGATGTGTAGAACTCGAAATTTGGAACTTACCTGAACTAGACGCATCTGCAGCAGATGCCTTCCTTCCGTGAAGCTACGACTCGGTAGCTAGTCAAAGAGACCATGGTAGTTATCCAAATGGCAGCCACCCAGGTAGCAGATCCATATGGAGTGCCACGAGTCTCCTCTGCCATAGTAATAAGTCATATCGTTATGGGCGACTTCGCATTAGGGCACAAGGCTTCTGTAGACATGGCCTTCCAGCCGTATCACTAAAAAGGAAGCGCCGCCTGAGGAGGCTAGATACTCCGTGCACTTTGACCTACAAGTCGAAAACATACCAAGACACAAACTAAAACTTTGTGATTTAATAGCAGAGTTAAAGTGTGCGTTATAAACACTGAATTACCCATAGATCGCCTAACCATCCAGTTGTAGCCAATGTAGACCACTGTGGAAATGATCACTTCAACTTTGAGTATCAAAATTACCTCTTTTCGAGTAATTTAGCCTAGTTAGTTAATAATTTTAAGCACTCGATAATTCTTCACCGTAAGCGGTTGTTTTGGAGAACTGAAACAATGGCTCTGGAACATTGCTTCAAAATGCTCGCATTTTCGTGGGGAGAAATGCCGTCTCAAATAATGGACACAAACCGAAACCAAACAAAAAAACTTTTGTAACATTTACTTTATTTTCAAACATCATTTCCAGAAGACTGGGAAAATTTCTACCATTTGCCTGAAAACAAGGGCCACTGTGAGGTCGAAAATTTGGCGCTAGGTAATTCTATAAAATTTTATTTTATGTGGGTTTAAAATCGCTTGTTTATTGCTTTGGTTGCATTAACTAACAGCCGACTTTCCTCCCACTGGAGGTAGGCTGGGGGATTTGGCCACTCTGTCCCGACATAAATAGGCATAACTGAAATGTGGTTTGCAAAATTTGTTGTATCACCCCCAAGACTTCCCTAAAAATGAAAGAAGGCATGCTTCTCGGACAGAATATATAGTGCCAACGTAGAGAAAGGCTGGGGGGCTACTGGCCAGGCCCGAAGGCCAGTGAAGGTACAATTGCGGAGACTTCAGTGCTCACACGATCAAGGGGAAGGGTTAAACAAGCAATCGAAGTATTGCCATGTAATTCGTACTTGTTTGAATGCCCTTTTTAGGTAGGAAGCAGTCCGTATGCAACAACCTCATGACAGAGCGGACGTCACTGATCCCTGAGGTGATTACGACCTCCGAACCCCCGCAGCCTCGATTCTCTGTATACGTTCATAATACTTACCTAATAAAAGATGTGCTCTCCTCACCAGTCTGCCCGTTCCAAGGGCACGAAGGTGGAGGTGGAAGAGGGATAAGCTGAACCCGTCACAGATATATTCAACCTTCTAGCTTGGGATTTACTCAGAAAGGAGCTACATCAGGTCATATCTAAAAAAAAGAAATTTAAACCCATTTTTTTGTGTCTTACAACTTGCTAGAAGAACTAAAACAAATAAATTGAGAACAAATTGGTAAGCCTCATTCCCGAGACACAATGCTTAACCCCGTCCCTAAGTAAAGGACTCTCCCCACTATTTATGGGCATACGAGATGGCTAACACATTCCCCATTATTAATAAGCAGTTCTCAAACAGGACAAAACTCTAAATTCCGTAGATTTGCTAAGAGGGGTCAATGAAGCCGCTGTCAAATATTCTCTCAATCGAGCGCAAATTCGATGGCCGGTGCGGTTGGTTCACGGGTGATTTTCTTACACCATCATCGATGTTGTGACGGCTGAAGCCAAACGAATTTGCGAAGGAGAGCGCCGGAGACAAAGTTCAAAATACGAGTGACTATGTTATACTCTCGGTTTTAGTAACGGGTCACTGGAGGGGCTCCGCCATTGTACCTCCGACCCGTGGTCCGGCCTCCAGGCTATGCTAGTAGCCTTAAACACCACTGTCCGTCGACGAAACACATTCTGTCCTAGTATTATGTCCTCTTTTGTGCTCAGAGATGTCTTTGGGGGCTACAAATATACACAAAATTGAATCACTTCATGGCTACACATCAAGTTATCTTTGAGTTCCGTCAATTTGGCAGCCATTTTAGCACTAATCTCTATTGCTTAAAACATTAGGAATTAAAGTACCGTTTATTATACAAACGACAATAGAAAGACATTTCTTTACGAAAATGAATTACTATGCTCAAAGTCGAGCAAATTATCCATAGCCCGAGGTTATACTACAGGCTGTAGACGGTTATCCGCGTACCTCTAGGGACAGTTTAGATTACGCCTCCTCGACAATCAGTGAGGAAGCACGCCTTAAATAGAAAACTGACAAAAATCTTTCAATTCATAGTTATTATTTTGTCTCCAAGCGCTTTGAAAGAAATCTGCTGCAGCAGTCCAGATAGATTCCTCCTCCAACATGACACCAAATAGCATTAATTATTGAAAGATTTGACCTTCTTTTTCATATCATAAGTATATTACATCCCATTTATCATCTTAAGCTCATTAAATCTGATTGCGAATGATTTGATGACCATGACTATCATAAAGTGCAGAAGCTAATATGTCACATATATGTGACGCCAGCCTGAAGTAAGAAAATTGGAGCAACACATACAAGTGGTGCTAAAATTATGAGAGCACTATTTCATAAATGACTCCATTTCTAAGGCATTGACCTTACCTTTAGTTTTAAGAGCAAAAAACGCTGTATAATACGCCTAAGGCTTGTCACAAAATCACCAAGGGCAGCGAAAAATTATGCTCATGTTTCGAGAAAACCAAAAAGTGAAGAATAATATGACCAAAATGTCCAATGCCAGAAGCCTCCAGTATCCTTTTTAGATGTCCAAATTCAAATTTAGCAGCTAATGCAGACATAAGATTGTGGGGAAGAGGGTGGGATACCAGCCATCAAAAAGGCCTCAAATAGGCTAATTTGATGCCCTAAACTAGTAAGACTTTAAAAATACCTGGAGAGTGGTATTTCAAAATACGTCCACCATGTTCATGACGGAAAGTGTAGTGTAAAGGTGCTGAAAGGGAATAGTTAAACGTGATGGCAAAACCGTTTACTTTTGATGAAGTCGCTATTCTAACCTACGGGCTACCTTACAGTCCCTTTTCTCAGAAAATGCAAAAAATAAGTGCACATAAAGAAAGTCCAAAGTATTCCATCCCCACGACTTATTTTCAAGGTGGATTTCCTTCATCTCCTCGTTTACATGTGCTGTTAATGGACATAAGGCTGTTTAGTAGAGGTCAAGGTTCTGTTTTCTAAAAGCCGACTACCAAATTTTTATGCTGAGAGTCTATTAAAGTGTATTCTAACTGATGTAGAGGATGTGCGAATCATGCGTCTGTATAATGGCCTTCCGAATTACGACAGGGGCGAAATTAAATGGCCATATCGGTCCCCAAGGAATATTCAATCATGAGGCGGACATTAATCGATCCTGCGTCTGGTGTGGACTCCTCAATAGCGTCAGGAGTCTACGTGTCTGTGACTGAAATAACTTAGCTGGAAGGAAACATTGTCCACCTTCTATCCTTCAAAAAAAGTGGGGAAAAGGTTCGACTGTTTTTGGCATGATAATCATGAATTTCGTCACTTTTATTCCGATATTTCGCTTCAGAAGTGATTTCCTTAAAAAATTGGCCATTTGGAACTTGCTATTGTAATACTTGAATTGTTTATTTAACCCTCAGTTTTGGTAATGGGCCACTGTAAGGCTCCGTTCTTGTACCTTCGCAGTACGGCTTGGTGTTTGGACCATCTTCGCAGCTTCTCAGCCCTTCTATAAGTCGACAGTACATATTCAGCCCAGGTATTGTCTTCTATTGTCTTCAGGGAACTCTAGTGGAGCGGCACTTGGCGCCATCTTCGTGGCAGTAAAGCATCTCACTCGCGGGGAGAGAATTTCCCTCAAAGTCCGTTGGCAAACGTTTTCCTTTTTTATCGGAGCTTTAAAATTGGTTCTGGAGACATCTTTTAACCACTTAAAAATTAACTGCTAATTTTCCTGAATTAAATCAGTTTACAAGTGTATCTGGGATGATTATCACAAGCTGCTCACTTTTACTATTCACTAAACCCCTAATCAACATGTTTTATAAGAAATCCCTGAAATGCATCCACATTACCTTCCATTTAGGCCACATTCTATGCTCTTTAAAGTAAGTGAAAGCACATTCGCTCAGTTTTTGAGCCAAAATAGAAAATTTTGAGTACTGTTTATTTCCTATTTTTTATGC
Organism: Echinococcus granulosus; assembly: GCF_000524195.1. Lineage (NCBI taxonomy): Eukaryota > Metazoa > Platyhelminthes > Cestoda > Cyclophyllidea > Taeniidae > Echinococcus > Echinococcus granulosus. The sequence continues at coordinate 89,059 of NW_020170514.1, read as the reverse complement.
ATACTTTCGATAACCGAATAAAAAATCCCTGTAACAAATAATGTTTGATTTGACCGCTTAGAAATTACCCGTAAAATAAGTAGTAGCTTCCTCTAAAATTATCCTTCGTCTGGAAATATGCAGTAATGATGGTAACGAACTATCAGGCCTTAACATTGCATGATTGGGGTGTACTCTTTCCATTCTTTCATTCTCGAAGCAAAATGGAATAGCACGGTTTGCTACTAACTAAAGTGATAGTTTTGTAAGTAAGAAATTTTCAGCTTAATCTAGAAATTGAACAACTCCTAAGCTTCACTTAAAAACTATTGAAAAGGTGATAATGCCATGGCATCTTGCAAAAAAAATGCGAGTACGATATTCGGTATGACTTGCTGAAATGAATTGTTGAGGCTTGTTTGTTTACATCACAATGCAAATATGTGAGTCAGCCTACCTTTGTAGTACCTTCCTATTAATTTAAACCCTCCTAAAATATAGGCTTAGTTTGTCACAACTCGACTCTATCTACTTTACGATTCTAAACCCGGTTCCAAAATTACAGAACCTTTTTGTAAAATTTGCCCTATAGCATTCGAAGAAGGTGCGGTAGTAGAGTGTATGGTCCAGAATGTGTTTAAACGGCTTGATTCTGACGATGCAAGCAGTATTACGTTCGATAAGGCCCTTTTATTGCTATGCTTTATTTGATCTACTGAGGGCATTTTTTAATGTTCATTAACTATAAGCACACCTGATTTAACCAATGAATGGATCGCCGGAAAGAATAGTACGACTCTTGTAGAGTAAATCCCCGAAGGGCTATGGAAACACCTTAAAAGTGTGTTTACAAGGCCAGAAACAATGAGTCAAAGCAACGGAGTAAAATCGCGCCAATTAGAACATCCTTTTGTTCTCCATCCAGCGCATTGGCATTCAGCCGACTGGGCAGTGATCAACACCGTAGTTTGTACAAGTATCTCTCCGTGCCAGACACTATAGTCACAATAACAAAATGCCCCAAAGCCTACCATTCTACCCACCATCAAATTTTGATGTAAATGATTCCCAATTGTGGGCATTGTTTTGATGTATTTACAATGCACAAACAGACCAATGTTCAAACTCGTTTTTATTTAAAAACTTGGAATTGTTAAATTTGATCTATTTAACTATTTTTTTTTCCAGAAAACAAATAAGTTCAACTGATTGTTCCCTTGAACAAAATTCTTTACCTAACCTCCTATTTTGGGTTTGAAGTGATAATTTAACAATTAAAATTCCCATAAAATTGCACCTCCAAACCGATTTAGTAGATTGTCAGAGCTCCAGAAAATGCTGGATTTTCGATAACGGGACACAATTAGACGCGGAGCCGTCAGGTTCCACAAAGGCAGCGTCCAGATGGATTGCTAATTGTCCACACACATGCGGTTCTCGTGACAGACCCACGTGATGATTGGTGGAGAGTCAGCTAACGGTCGCAATGATGCTACAACCCCTACTCGATGATTGGCTGGAGTCTATAGCTTGACAAGCACACATCGGACACTTCCTTTATCGGATTACTGAATGTCGGGGTAGGTCATTACCACCGCGCATCACTGTCTTACTTATTTCCTAAGTCCGCCACAGGCCAACATTTCTAAAGTTAAGTCAAACCTTACTATTACCACTCATGTTTCCTTTTTTCCCAGATTAGTGAATTTAACATCTCTGTCCAGATTTTAATTATCAAGTTGCGTCATAAGCCTTTGTGCAATCTCCGGATTTTTACAAGTCCATGATTTTGCAAACCCTTAGGTCTTGACACATTTCAAACTTCTGCCCACTTTTCATTAAAGCCTCAAAAGTGTTGTAATGCTTTTACGTTAAAGCTTCTTTGGCCTCTTTCATATGTATGACTGTTTTCTTAAAGCGATGCCCGTTTGAAGAAGTCATAGTTTACGCCTAAATGTGATTTTTTCAGACTAGTTGCAAGGAGGGGGAGGGGGGTTTGGGAAGGAGGCGACAAAGAACGTTCTATGCGGTACTTGTCGTAAATAGAAGAGTCGATTGAAAGACTTGTTTTTTTTATGACTTATCGCTGATTAGTTGTAGTCACACTTGGTCTGGTAATAAACAACGGCTTCTTTAATAACAATAAATGCACGACTACCGGAGTTTAGTTGTCTACTTTCATCGCTATCATTGCTATTATCCTCCTGTATCACGAAACGTAAGTTCACTGAGCAGCAGAGACAAGGCTATTCTACAGTAACACCCCCATGCTCTCGACATTAAACGTCATTCTTTTATTTCTAATTTAAAAAATGGAAAGACTTCTGACATGCCGAACTGGGTGGTCTTGTCCAATGGCCCAACAGTTATGATAAAGTCTATATTACTGTAGCAAAAATAATGCTCTGACCTTAAACGATTTTTGACCTCTCTTGGATTAACTGGTCCAAACAAGGAGCTCTAACTGAAGATTATGCTAAAGCTGGTCATACAGCAAAACCGTTTGCCTGAAGGACCTATTAACTACGCGCACACTTCATGGGAAATAGATAAATGCAGCTTTCAAAGCATATTGGAATGAATTGGAAGTCCGGTTCTTATCATTTTATCACTTCCTATTCAGTATCTCTGCTTTTCATGCAGGTCTCCTTCGCAAGTGTCCTGAATGGGATTGCACTGAGGGATACTATGTCCAATCTCCATCTTGGCATATACTGTCTGTATTTGACTGGTCTGTTAATCCCTTTTATGTGTTTAAAACTTCAAACGATTGAACTGACAGGTGATTGGTAGTTCACTTTCAGCGTCCGAAACGCATGAAAACGGAAGTGACCTTTTAACTGTCTAAAGCTGTTTTTAACCACATGCGAAATGACAATTTTGCTTGACCTGGAGTGAGTAGAACAAATGATGGATGGTCTTCAAAAGCTCTGCAGATGGCCATCTTGATAAAAAGCAAGCAATTTGGTAGAGGCCATGCTTACCTTTTGTTGGTACATTGTGCCAAAAAAAATCATAAAACAAATGAACTGAACTACGGAGAAGTTCCCTGTGCCATACGGTGTGTCTGCGAATTTCAATGTACTCAGGGCTTAATTTCCAGAATGATTGTGAGGCTAGATATAGGGAGTAATAGGTCTAGTCACCTCCAGCTGTTATTACGCTCTGTAATTACGAAAGAAAGTAGCCTGTTCTGATTGGTTTCTTTTTCGGAAAAAAATTTATAACACCTTACATGTATGCTGTTTCCATAGCCTCGGGGAGATACGGAAGTTTTATTAAAGAGAAAGTAAGGAACAACTGATGATTATCATAAACTATTAACCTCCTGATTCTCACTTAATGCATTGATGGACCCAACAACCTCACACAGCATAAAAAATAATCCAGGGTAGTGATTTACTCTAATTTTTACTCAGAAATTTAGTCTTATGTATGCTTTCCAAACCCATTTTTACTCGGTTGTAACGGTATGAGGCTGGATTTAAGAAATTTTTATGATATCAAAAGCATTAGAACCTCACTTTTGTACTCCTAGTATTACTCGCGAGTCTGCATGTCGCAGAATCAGCTGGATTTCAGTCTGAGCCCTGTACTGATCGTGAATTGGCCACAGGAACGCAGTGCTTTCGTCGCATTCCCGATGCCGCCTACTTCTTGCCACGTGGCTACACTGCCCTCCTTCACTGTGTAGTTGAAAATATGCGTGGAAAAGCTCAATGGCGCTTTAACAACCTACTCCTAGGTGCGAGCGAGCAGAGAGTTGTCAGTTTTAATCACATCTAAGCGATGTCTTCACTAGAATTTGGCTTAAGACCTTTACCTACTCCAGCTGAGGCGGTTTATTGCTAAGGTTTTACTTCGTAAAAGATTAGTTTCAACATCCCGCTTGTATTCTCCCCATTGTGGCTAATCCAAACGCTGGTAGATTTCGTGTCTGTGCAACATTCAATTATGATGTCATTTTGTCACCCACCGAATGTTCACGGTCTCTCCTTGTTGTGATTTGCCTCATTGTCTTTCACAGGTCATGATCCTAGCGTTCCCGATTTCGAGCGCATCTCAATGCCAGGTGACCCCAACACAGGTGACGTTGGTTTACAGATAAGAAATCTCACTATTGACGATACTGGGGAGTACGAATGCCAGGTTACTCCCAGCATGGGCCAACCCCTTCTGCGAAGAAAGACGTGGCTTCAAGTTACTGGTATCTAACACTTAAGTATCTTCATTCGTTCATTTATTCCTTAGACCAAACACCGCTTTCTAAGTAGATTGATGGTATGCTTTGTTTAAACCGTAGTGATGCCGTCTACGCCAAGACTGTTCGCTCTAGGCAAGGAGGTAAAGGACAGGAGTCTCGGTATCCCTCTATCTGACGAAGAGAAGACCATAACCGTGGAGTGCGTGGCCTCAAACGGGATCCCGCCACCAAATTTCTACTGGAAACTTAATGACATTCTACTGCAGAGCATGCCCACGGATGACAAGTCTCCAGGTGAGTACTTTTGCCCTCGGCTCTTAAAAATTACCCCTCAAAAGTACACTGATTTAGAGAAAGTAATTTATTAAAATTATCAAGGCCAATTTTTCTACATCACAGGTAGGAGGAGATTTGAATTACTATAGGGTCTTCTTTCAGACTGGAAAGAGCATGTAAAGCTCATATAATTACAGGTTACACGGTTCGCATTATTTGGACACTTCATCTTTTTTGGATGTCATGAGGAAGAACACATTGATGAATTTAAAGGGTTAAAGAGGGTGAAGTAAACAGGCTCAACACAACTGGTATTCTTGATTTGTCTGCTTGCTTGTTTACCTCTTTTCCGACGCGTAGTTCGCATGCGTAGTAGTTACCTTAAGTCCTCTGGGAGTCCATAGGTTTTGTGATTCCTCACCCCCTAAATACCATCCGGTGGGAAATTCTAGCGTGCCTTAACCATGCAATTAATGCATTACATTGAATTCAACACCCACATTTCAGTGAATTTAAACTATCTGATCAACTTTAATGTCGCGTAAACTCCAAATTGCCACTTGCAAAATGACCAAATGCGTTCTTTGTGTGGTCATTCATCTAGGCCATAACGCCATTGATGGCAGTCATCAGCGTTCCCTCTCGCGATCCAAGTGTGTTGGTTGGCGGTCTTCTCTGCGACGCTTCAAATTTAGTAGTCAAAGGCGTCTCTACTGAGAGAGCTAGAGAAAAACTCGATTGGCCCTATGGTAGGAGGAGCGTCGAGGAGGCGCTGATCTACTCCGTCTTTGTCCTATTGCTTATCCTAAGTTCAGAGGAGGCACGCGATTGAGGGGAGCTCCAGTTGACATACAGGGTACCCGTGTAGCATTGATGAATGGTCATTACTACTTTGTGATTAGCATAATCACACTCACACCCAGAGAGCACTGTCATGGCCAAAAACAAAGCACACACTGAAAAGCCGGCCACTGGTACCATTAACCATGCCATGGTGCGTAATGAGATGCAAATGACACAGTTTTGGCATGTGACCTGGTCGCTTTCATCCGGATTTATAGCTCCGAGAGTAATTTTAAAATTTCCATCGCAACTCACGAGGTATTATCGCCCTAGGTAGTTCATAGCCATAACTCACTCAAGTTTAACTCAATTGGATAGTGCCGACCACCGCTTTTGGAAGCATCACCGTAACTGCTGCCAAATCGGTCGGTATAATAAGCAAATCAGGTTAATCATATGCGGAACCTGACTTCTGTGAGAATTTATTTAGTCCCGAATGATGAAGGCTGTACCCACGGTGTTAAGCCCTCATTTTCCGACATCATGTACATAGCCTCCAAGTAATTGCATAATGAGATGCACTGCCATACATGTCTGTTTCCATGGTCGGTGTGGTTACGCCAGACGCATAATGCCAAAACGAGGTATTCTTTAGTCCATTCAGCGTTAGAGCTATTTATTTGGCTCGGTGAATTGTAATGATGGCTGGATGAGTCGACTCCTATCATTGACTATCCTACCTTGTACTGTTCAGATCCATATTTAAATCGGTAACCAGGAGCGCGAATTTCACATGTTTTTACTCATTCAGATAGAATTAACTTCCAGGGCAGTTTTACTGACTTAAAAGGGTGATTTAGAAGATGTCTGAGTGGCAAAGCACCTGACACCCTCATACTAAAATGGCAGCTATCAACAGGAATCGCCATTCATCGAGACTAATGAAACACAAGATGTTTAGTGTTGAGGATAAATGTTTTGGTCGACTATTCATATTCTAATTCTTCCGTACAAATGAGCCTTAGCTACATAAGCCAAGTGGCTACCTTAAAAGTCCCCTGCCCCATTTGCTTCATCGCCTAATGAAAATACACACATTGTGTACATTTGCATGAGAGAATGAGTGATTAGTTTCCTCAAATAAGTGAACAGATGGTGATTGATGAGCCAATTAGCACTCTTTTAAGGAAATTAAACTAATCTACAGCACAATTTCCGTCATTTATATAAACTGTTTGAAACATACAAAAGCCTTGACGACTCCAAGATAGCTAATTGTATATATCCCACGGGTTCTATCAACCATTAAAATTTGAAGTGAAATATGGTCTTTCCATTGAGTATTTACAATCCTCTCACAGGGATAATTAAAAGTTCTGATTTTTTAATTGTCAGTAAGGTTGCCTCAAATCATCACAAATCCGGGTGAGGATCGGTCAATGCTGACCCTGCTTAAATCTGACCTCAAAACAGGCAACATTCTCACCTGTGAAGTTAGCAACAATGCAACTTTGAGTCGTGAGGATGTGACGGCGAGAACTCTGCGTACTACCACCCTTATTGATGTCCACGGTGAGTTACGCCCGGGCTTACTTGTAAGTAGTTAGTAGCACCTACTCGGCATGACATATTGACGCGATTAATGACCTCTAACGTTATTTTCTTATTTATATATATTTAAACGAAATCCGGTGATTCCTAAATGTTCTTTTGAAGGAATGGTATACAATAAGTTGGTTTTAGCAAATTGGATGTTAGCATACCTTCCATCCAATCTAAGTAGTCCCGACAAGCCACTTTAAAGGTCATAAGCTCAGATATTTTAATCTCCTCCACCATCCAAGATGTTTCAAATGCCAGATCGCGCATGGAGTCGGATTAAATAACAGAATACGTGTAAATGATTTCTAAGGACCAAAAAGGAGGATTGGGAAACCACACATCGTCGAACTTGGCATTCAAGCGGCGGTGATGTAAATGAATGAGTTGCTATATATTTGAATTGCCACGACGGAATAGTTGTTTCATTTTTGCGCTATTTCTCGATTCTCAACCTAGAATTAAGGTTTACTCTTTATCAGCACCTGAATTCCGTGTGAAATATGAGAGGTATGCAGGTTAGTCTAACCGTGGAGCGGAGTCTAGACTCAGGAATTGATTCATTTCTTCACTTATTTTTGCGGCGGTTAGGTGACAAGAGCGTGATCCTTTTTTCTCTTTCCCCTTCGGAACGACTTGGTTACAATTTCGTTATACTTCCGCTGGTTATCTCACACCAACTAGCGGGCAATTTATGGTCACTTTTATAATTTAATTTGTTCATCTGATGTACACTCGGATCTACGTCTCTTGCTGCAGTAGTATGGTCCACCTCTCTTGCTCTTGCCCTCGCCCTTGGGCTCGCCCTCTCCCACATTATCTAATCTTGCTGTTTGACCGGATGCGTAAGCAATAAATGCACCTAAGCCTTGCTCCCCGCCGCCTCCATCTCCCGGACGGAGGATCCGGTCGCGCTGCGCTGGTATGTACAAAAATTAGCAACCGTAAATTTTCGGGGAATTAATCTCTTCTTCCATCGGGTGACGATTTCGCAGATTGGCTAACAAGGCCTCCTGCCTTCCCCCTAATATAATTGATATTGTTATAGCCCGCCGTGGCATTATTTCCCAGTATGAACGGTGAACAGTTATTTAAGTAACTAAGATCATCATGAAAAGTGGTAGACTGAATGCTTTTGGAAAGGAATTAAGACATGAGACAACCTGGATAAGGGAAGGATTGCGAAAGTGTGGAACGCTTAAGGCTACCTTGGTACAGTGAATCATCCGAGGAATGAAGAGTAAAACCCATCAACAACGAAATGCAAGTGTAGAACTTCATAACCCGCGGATGGGAGAAATTAGTGGATGAGAGGATATTCACTTGCCATTGGGGGATCTTGCTATTCGAGGGTTTTTCGGGACTTCGTATCGCTACAAACCCCAGTTCTTGCTGAAGATGACCAGGAATGTCAAAATTTTTCTTGATTTACCGATTCACAGAAAAGGGAACATTTTTGTAATAGAGTGTAAAACTTTGCCCAACCTTCGGCTTTTGGAATTGGAACCGACGATTCACTACTGAAATAGGGGATGGAGACCATGGAGCGAGGTGAAGAGTGCGCCAACGAAGTTGAGGAAGTGGAAACCTCGGGCCTGCTTAGTGTCTCTCCAACTCCGCACGAATACCCAAAAACCCATTCGGCATTATCAGGACCTCGCATCACTAAATTAACTTTTTTTCTGGGATTTTGCTTGGCATTTCCAAAAAACAGCGCAAATGGTATCATAGTCACATTTCATTTGTAATTTTTCAAATAGGGCTAGAATGATTTCATATTTCCTAATTGACTCACTTCTATGAAAAAAACAAGTGCTTGATACCTGAGCATACGCGCAACAGGAGCATACCTAGATGATGAAAGGTAGATAAAAAAGAGTAGAATAATTTGTTGTCTATAGGTGGTGAGATGAAAAGCAGGCGCTACCATGCGCAGAATATAAATATGGGGCCCCCAGTCTTCTTCGAAGACCAAAAAACGTATAATGCTTGGGCAGAAATTGTATCGCCGAAGCAGAGAAGGTCTGGGAGTTACTGCAATGACCCAGAGGCCATGACGCCCAATGGGAGAACAACGGGGGAGCCCTTAAGGGCTCGCGAAACCAAAATGGCGAGTTAAACAACTGATCGAAGTATCACATAGCCCCCGATCCTTTTGAGTGGCTTTATGATTGGATGCGCTTTTCGCTGCCACCGGTTTGGGCGCGTCGAGAGTGGCCTGAAAAGGAAAGACACTATTAGGACAGAACATGTCTTTATGATGTACAGAAGGAATAAGGGGATGCTGGCATGATCTGGAGGCCATACCACTCAGTGGAAGTACAAAAGCTGAGCCTTGAATGCCCTGGAGACCAAAACGAAAGGTTAAACAAACGATCAAAGTATTACAGTATCATGCATAGGATGTAACCACCTTTGAAGTTATATTATACATTAAGCTTAATTCCAATTGTAAAAAGTTTAAAGAATAATTTGCCGCACTTTAGTGCCACCGGGACCTCCAATAATTACCATCCTTGACAATTTTGACGGCGGAACCTTTAAAGAAGGAACTCAACTGCAAGCGGAATGCGTGGCGAAACCTCCGGGGCACCCTGTGGGAGCCCTCTTCTGGCGCTGGCACTTTCCTCCGTCTCTACAAGCGGCACTGCCACCACTGCAACGCATCCCTTTGGGTTTGCCTTTCCACTCACAGGACTTCGTTCAGACCATCGTCAACACCGAGGACGTGCCTACCAGCTTCTACGAGACTTCCACTAATGGGGAGCTAAAAGCCGTACTCACAATTCCTAACATTAACCGACGCTACCACTATGCCAAACTCTCCTGTGAGACTGCACACAATACTGGTGTCTCGAAGAGGGCGGATGTGAATGTCACAATTAACTGTGAGTTAGTGAACAGTGGCAATACTTCAGTATTCATTCCTATCAAAGTGTAACCTCCGATTTTGTACCCCTTGGAAAGATAAACTACCGTGGAGGTATTGCAGTTTATTGTCACCAGTGGTCAGACCTCTTTTCGTGGGACATTCACATCCACACTGCCATTCATGACGCGTTAACGGTGTTCCTGGTTAATGAAGGCAAACAATCTGCTGATATTTGTGTCATTAGACGACTTTAAGCGCCGTTTATGAAGTGCCGGAATACTGTGCTTTCAGTGTTTCAAAACACGCCAATCAGTAACGCTACCACCGGCGATGGTGACGGTTTCCAGTCCACACCTTAAAGGGCATTTTTGTAAACATTTAACCGGTGTGAACAACGTGTGCCATGGTCCATAGTTAAAGGTTTAGTTTCCACTGGGTACCAAGACAACTTCCCCCTTTTGGCCATCATATGAAAGTTGAATGACGATACAAAGCAGACTGGTTTACTTTGATAGCACTAGTATAAGTAAACTGTGGTCCAAATTGGTTAGCTTATCGACCTTTTAAACCACTTTAATGCAAGTTTACTATAAATGTGTAAGACAATAAGTGAGGTTCCGGGTGGAAAAGTTGTGTATTAACCCTAACAGATGTGTACAAGTAAATTATAGGCAATTGCGCAAATTCTTAATCTAACGTGTAAGTAATCTCTTTACACACGTTAGGAATATTGCCTAACGAAATGCTTAGATATAATATTTGTGATGGCTACTTTTCGATTGACACCTATGCCATTTCCAAGTGGGAACTTTATCTCGCCAAAATAGATTCGCATCGTCGATAACAAAAGTATCGCATTTTCGAGAGCGCCTTTACTTAATAATCTGACTTAAAAGTGTTTTTTGCTATTGCAAACACGAAAGATCTGGTTTTTCAACTAATTTGAAGCTGCAAATAGTCTGGATAAAAGAAAACTTTCTTTTGGCGCCCAATACATTCCTCATTGGCAATATTTTTACCAAACCAGATGTGCGCACTCACCAGTATTCCGAAACTGAAGGCTCACTTAAAGAGGCGAAAGTTACAAGTAGGATAAAACAGCTTGATTTTACTTGCAGAAGGAAATAAATTCAAAATCAATTATGCTTACTTCGATGAATGAATGCTGAATGCTATTTATAGTTTGATCACTTTAGCAAGGAAAAATTCTTTGCACATATAAAACGCTCCGTGGGAGAGATCTTTTTTCGAATGGATTGACCTTTTGCAGAAAAAGTTATAAAACTGTAAGAACGGAGACCTATTTTATTGAGCTTGCTTGGTTCATGTGGATTTAACATTATGCAACAATCTTGAGTTAATTCATAATTATACCTTATTTCCATTCTGAATCAGGAAGGCAGCTTCCATCATCGATGAATTTATCCGCGCTTCCATGCCTTCTGCATACTTCCGGTGTTCACGGGTATAATTTACAGTGTGCTGGATTAGGAAGTGGTTGCGAACTCTCCTGGCGATATGGGCAAATTATCGCTAATTTCATCTGCACTTCACTGCTTTTCTAGGCATTACGTAGGTTTGGTGATACTTCAAAGAGTTCTTTATTGAGGTAGGTGTTGATCGCCCCATAACATGCAGATGATGTTGATCGCAAGACCATTTGAATCCCAACATTATTTCACTCTCTATTTTATCTCGAATTGAAAAAAAAAACAAGCTTCGGCTGTTAGGCAGAAATAACTAGCTGATGTCCACCTTTTTTTCTGTAAGATCGGCAAGCGAAATGTCAAATGTTGATATTTGCAGGCGTCTCAAATAATCGCAACGAAGAATACGGGTCACATTTGAATCCAAATGCAAATGAACCCAAAAAACCAACGATGAAAAAATACCGAGCAGTAAATCTAGTATATTGGAAATAGATGAGATTTTATCTTTCCTAGTGGATTAGCATTTGATTCTAATTAAATGTTACAACATCTTGCCAGTATCTAATTTGAGCGTCGCAACACTTTTTTAAATAAAACCCGGCGACGATTATGATATTTCATTTGATTTTATTTATTCAGGAGCCTTCCTTGAAGAATAGTTCAGCACTGGCTGATAGAAGGGCGGGGAGGACTTAAGCTTGACCGAAAAGTCGTGTTGCACGATGGGGGCAAAACCCAACCCAAGGAGGGCGAAGAGCTTGGACGGTTAAAAACAAATGTTAAACCACCTCAATTATTCACCACTTTATGAGTAATCCTTTCGCATTTACAGAATTTTTATTCTCCATCCAAAATATCGTTTCAGTGGTGAATAAAGGAACTCAAACGACGTTCTTGCACCAACACTTTACATCACATTTCGCCTCCTAGTTCTACCTCACAATCTCACCATAACGCTAAAGAAGGGGACTCTTCTTACCGGCTCCGTAAACGGCCGTTCCGAGTTAGTGGCTTACGCTCAAGAAAACACCAAGTTAACATTCTGCTGCACCACCGACGAGATGTATCCCGATGTCGCGCTGAGGTGGTTTCTGCTGACCGAGGATCGCACAACTGTCCAATCGGAAAGAGTAGCCGATCGGGACCTTCGCAAGCCGTCGACCAGGCAACCTGGGGCTTTCATTCGAGAATCTGAGGTCACCATCACAATGATTCGGCGCAATCACCACAGCTTCCTCGATTGTCAGGCCTGGTATAATGGCACTAATCGGGTGATTCGAAGTGTCCGCCTGGGCATCGCATGTGCGTAATGCTGATAGCTAGTTGAACTTTGCCAGTACGATTTTAAATGTGTTCTTGATAAGTACCTTACATTATGTTATCAGTTTATTATTTATTTGTTTAAATGCTATCACATCTCATAACCGAAATGTACATTAGATCCACCGGACGAGCCAACAATTAAGGGTCTTGGTAGTGCCGAACCGATAAGGACTGGCGAATCTCGAATACTGGTCTGTGAATGTTTGAATGGATATCCTCCACCGGAACTTCGATGGCTCAAAAGTTGGTTCTTGACTGTTTTATTTCTGATGCCACCCCCTTTTTCGTAGATGGCAAACCGATTGAAACCACCTTTACGCAACGAAATTTTCTCGTCGGTGTTGGATTGGATTTAAAGATAGTTGCTAGAAAGGAGGACAACGGTGCTAGGATAACGTGAGTTTATATAATTACTCCCTATTATTGAGTTGTCTGGAGCACAGTATTCTTGTAACCTCATTCTAGCAGGGGACTCATTTAAAGAGATGAAATTCATGCATTGAAAATGGTTAGAGGCAATGTATTAGCCGTTTTGAACTACTCTGGGTAATCAACTAGGGATTTCGTTTTCTACAAAAATCAGAATAGACTGATGAATTGCACCAATTTCATCAACGTGATTTGCATGGATCCCTTTGGAGGAGACACATATTTCATTTGTCCACTGGACTGCAGCATACATTGATGATTATCTCACGTAGTTTTTGTGAATTGATATTTACTGACAAGTTTGCCCAAATGACTGAATTTTAAGCTGCTCTTTTCTAGGTGCTCTCTGCATCAAGATTCGTCCTTACTTCCTAGAGTCGTTCAAACCCAATGACACGTTAAAAAAGCGATTACCTGAGGGAGCGTATTTATTCTTATGGCCGTTTTAATGACACTGGAAAATTGAATAATATGTCAGATGGCTGTGAAAGCAAACAATGGACATTAATCTCTATCACCTTAATCTACAATCACTTTTATTCCTATTTTTGCTTCTTATCAGTTCATATTCGTGCCCCTGGCTCCACGGCGCCTGCACAAGCTTGAAAACCACTCAAATTAGCATTTTACAATTAGCTTCCAGTTAACTTTTGCTGGGCAGGCCTGCAACTCCTGAAAAGTTTCTGTTTTAATTGTGTCTAATTCCCAAACAGCCTTGAAGGTCACCCTCCTGCAGGTGTACTTTGGCTGTACTAATATTCACGATAGGGCCAAGGTCAATCAAGTACCATAGGTACGCATGAATGCGATCTCTCTGTAGCCCCGACGTCCTCCACTAGCCGGCTAGCTTCCCTGATCACTCACCCGCCCGGGAATAGTCACTCCTGTCAAAGTCTTGTCTAGTGATTATCCAGGTCGGGAGGTTGGCAGGATCCAAGCTCACGCTCATAAACACCAGTTCGTAACAAAGTTGTCTTCTATCTTAGTGACCTTAAGCAGTTTCGGTGTGACTAATTCCGCCTGCTTCTTGCATATTGTGTATTGACGGTCATCTGAGACACTTCTCTAGTTTTCTACTGAGAGCTGAGATAGCCTGCATAAATTTAAATAATTAAGTTCAATCATAAATAGCCTCATCTGGCTTCCCTATATCACAACTGCTTGTGTTGACAACCACCTGATTCGATCTTGACTTACTTAGATTTCATGGTCTAATCGTCTTACTGCTACTGGAAAATTCAGTGGTACATCAGAGGGCTGTGAACATGAGCACCTAAATACTGTAACGATCAACTTAACTTCTCTCCGCTGCCTCTTTTATCTTGTGTCACTGTGACCACTTACAGGTGTCAGGCCAAGAGTCGGGCCCAGTTGGGAGATGTGAAGAGCCGACCTCTCATCCTAAACGTCCACTTTCCACCCTCTGAGGTCAACATAAGCATTCTCCAGCAGGGTAGCCTTCTGGCTGACCAGGAGGTGGAAGTCAGTTGCGAGGCCGGGTCCGCCAACCCACCTGCTCGTCTGCAATGGCGTTACTACCATTGCAGCCGTATCAAACAGTACATGCGGAGGGCCGACCACTCCACAATTCTGCTCACCTCACTCAACAAAGTCACCAAACCTTTGGTTGAAGCATCACCAGGGCAAAATGAGCTACCTCAGGACTGCGAGATGGACGATCGCATCGGTTTGTGATTTCTCCCATTTTCACCATTTTGCAACTATCACGGGATGCAAATCACATTTTTTTTGATCATGTGATTCCCTGTTAGATTTTTTACCAATTCACCATTTAGCAAGTACATGAAAAGCTTTTTCATGGACGGATTTGTCAATATGGCTGAATCACCCTGGGACAGTCCGCCTGAATTCATTATCCGTGCTTCCATGCTCATTTCGGTTTCGTCACGTGCAATGCTACATCCCAGGCCACCCTAATCTGCGTTGTAAAGACACTTTTCCAAATTAATACACCGCGAAACCCTTCTTTGGTGATCAAAGGTAGAACGTTTCACCGAAATCGCAAATATGCTTAAATGATTTTGTTCTTTCTGTTGTTCTCACACAGTGACTTCTCTTGTCCGCCTTCACGCCGATGAATTATGCGTCATTCAACCATTTGGGATCAGAATCACGTTCAACGTGTTTGCCGAATTTTTCATTAGCACTGTCGTAAACCCTCACTCAGTTGGCGTCTTTGGGACATTTACACAGTTTTTTACCAAATCAGCAGGTTTTACGCCTATCGTCGCAATGTACTCCATCCTCACTTACCGTTCAATGGACACGTTGTCACAGTTACCAGCCATCATGAATAGCGAGTGGATTTGACGTGCCAACAACTGGTGCGCCGGACACCATAAATATGACGCAGTTGGCGCTTATTAGAGCATGTAGTGCGCGCCTTGTGAAAGGACGGTTAGGATGGATGCAACTCCAAGTCACAGTGAGAAAGCTCGTTATTCCGGGAAGGGTAGGGTATTGTGGATTCTGATATGGTGCCTGCTCATCGCGTTCTCTTTTAGCCGTACTGCATCAGCGGGGGCATCTATGAGATACCTGATTTCACTATACCGCCCCCGGTCTGTCCTGATGCCAAAGGAAGTCATAATACTAGGG
The DNA here is from genome assembly GCF_000524195.1 of Echinococcus granulosus. Lineage (NCBI taxonomy): Eukaryota > Metazoa > Platyhelminthes > Cestoda > Cyclophyllidea > Taeniidae > Echinococcus > Echinococcus granulosus. Next base: position 73,545 of record NW_020170514.1, on the reverse strand, counting down.
CAAAATATGTATTGTCGACATACAGAAGGGCTGTGTGGGACTACTGACTTGGCCTGGAGGCCATACGGCCCAGTGGTAGGTACAATGGCAGATCCTTAAGGGCCCACAAACCTAAAACGAGTTAAACAAACAATTAGGGCATTACATAGCTCTCCTCTCCTTTTAAGCGTCGCCCCTGGCACCCCTCTTTGTCAATACATTTTGCTTAATAAAGGCAAGTTGTAATGTTTTACAATGACACAGGTATCGAAGATCCACCGACAAAGGGGAGCTACGGTGGTTTCATTTCCCGAGGTCGACTGCTTCTCCGACCCGAGTGGAGGGATCACTTGGACATTGTGGCCTGCCTCGCATCTAACAGTGTCTACAATCACCTGACGATGCAAAATCAGGTTCAACTTAACGTCTCTTTTCGGCCTCACTTCATTGGCTTTCAGCCTGGACATTCCCACAGCATTGTCGAAGGTACCTGCCACTAGGTATTTAATTTGGATGATGTCAATAAGTGGATAAGCCAAGATAAATCTCGCAGTGGTAGGTAGATATGTCAAAACATACTTTGGTGAATTTTTATAATTCTTTGCAGGCAGCTCGGGAATCTTGGATTTGATTCCATACGGCAACCCAATGTGCACTAATATTGCTTGGTCGGTAGAGGGACGGTTCTTGAATGAGAGTCCAATTGATCCCCGAACGGCTAGCTTCTCTGAGAGGTCGGTTAAACGGACCCTTTCGAAGCTGACCGGCCTCTATCAACGGGATGAACTGTTAGTAATCTGGAATATCAAGCGCAACCAGGCGAATAATGTGACTGTTAGAGCTGAAAATAGTCTTGGGACTACGAAAGCCACCTTCTTCTTGGACGTTACGTGTAAGTTGTGCACATGTTAAGGGAGTTAGGGGCAAACTACAAGTGGTTCATAGCTGAATTGCAGTTAACACTGTTTGTACTACTTATAAAACGAAAAAGTAGTTTGGACGTTTATCATTTGACTATGGTTAAGCCCGTTACTTTAATATCTCAGTCACTGAGTTACAGATAGAACTTGTCATTTAATTTAAATACGGGTTCATTAATTTGGATTTTTACTTTGACATACTGCTTCTTCATCAAATAGACTAACCTAGTCCTTCAAAAAGCACTTGCGCTTTCGAAAGTTGGACAGTACTGGAGAATGTGTCTTGTTGTAGTACAGACATCCTTTAAGACCTTTTAACTATCCATAGCTCAGATAATTAGGTTAAGATTAGATGATTGAGTAGTTTGACAGGTTTTTTGATTCAGTCATTCTCAATCATTCACGTGGTCGAGATGAGTTTGCGACTGGAAAAGTGAAGCCTCACACTTAACTTGGAACCGACGCACCAATGCAGTTCCACTCTCAGTGAATTACAGTATCGACTTCAGTGTCTTCACGCCTCTCAAGCCAGATAGTCAAAATTCAAAAGACCTCCTTCTCCAGTACCTAGAGAACTCCTTAGTGAAGAGTTTAGTTCTGCATGCTAATTTCATGATCGGTTTTGTTTTCTGCAGACTCCGCAAAGGTCAACAAGTCTGTTAATGCCAATGTGAGCTTGGGTAAGATGGCCGTTTTAGAGTGCTTGGCCAGAGGCAATCCCGCGTCTGCTATCAACGCGTTCTCCTGGCATCGCCTTCTCTTTCCTGCCTGGGATAAGGAGGCTAATGAGGCTCCTCAGATTGAAACCACCTCTCTCGGTTGTAATGATGTAATTTCTTTACTCTATGTTATGGACCTTGTAGCAGAATGCTTCACTGAGCCAAACGGTAGTCATGTACAAAGTGCCAGTCGTAGGTATGAGAGTTGATATCTCTGATACTGCTTATTGTGTGCTCCCGATTCTTTCCCATCGTGTAGATGCATTAAAATAAAAAGGTTTTGATGGCACAGCAACAGCCTAATGCCATTGATATTAGCCTTCATATCTGCTGCTACATTTTACCCTAGGTGACTCGCATAAACGGAACCATCAAGCATATGGTGCAGTGCGAAGACGTTGACCAATTCACCATGCGTAGTCGACTGCTAGTTTACAATGTCACTAGGGACGATGTTGGCCTCTACGGTTGTACCGTGGACAATGGTATTTCTACACCAGACCGGTCTGAAGTGAAGCTCTTCAGCACATGTAAATTTATTTTGACTTCATTTTAGCATAAAGTAAAAAGTAAATATAAGAGGATGGAATTTTTCAGTACTCAATGATGGACAGTTGTATACTACTCAATCAAAATTAGTAGTTGGCGTGTCTCACACATCCAATCGTTTTTCCTTGTTATCACACTACAATCAAGAATTTTGGCTTCAAAGGAAAGGGAGCTACTTTGAACATGAACGCACATGACGTTTTGCCTAGAAAACATGTCCCAATTTCAAGAACTGGTCCTACTTTTTGCTTATATGGTTATGATCGAGAGATACCTCGAATGGGCTGTTTGAGCTAACTCCATTTAAAATAGCTACACTGCAATTTTTCCCAAGTCGTCGGGACATCTATAGACATCTAGCAATGATGTCTATTTTCCTACCATTAATAAGTGGGTGGCTTATTCCTTCGTAAATAAACTAGCTCTTTCATGGGCTCAAGCTACTGTTGTAATGACATCAGTGGAACTCCTCGAATGTTGCCTATGCAAATGAATGACGCTATAAAATGTTACAATATTGCTACTGAGCAAGTCATGGTAATGAACATTGCTAATTCTGTTCGAGTAACAACTTATTTATTGCTTTAAAGGAAAAAAAGTTGCATACACTAAATTGAACGCTTCGTCAATGGGTGCATTTTAAGAGGCATGCTTGTGTACCTCTTCGAGTGGACTGGGCATAGCTGTAAAATATACCTTGCAATACTAAGTGGTGAGGTTAAATAAAATCCTATTAGTTTTCTCATAGCAGTAGTACCAAGGCTTAAGATCTAGTCTAGATAAGCTAGACTCATTATGCTCGATATCTGGGTTATTGTTGTAAAGAGTAATTGCTATGGTGCCAAAATCATGATTGCTGAAGAAAGGTAGTAGGATACAGATGTACCAATACTTTCCTTCCTCCAGTCGCTCCGGAGATCGTGCGGCAGCCTAAATTCGCGAAGGTGGCAGCCCCGTTCGGGACCAGGGCGGTGTTGCAGTGCTTCGTGCGAGTGGAGCCGATGCCCCGCGTCGCTTGGATTCTAAGCCGACGCGACCAGAAGGGAAGCGCCACCGTGACCCACGTACTCGATTCGCGTTGCGGCGCCTTCGTAGCAGAGCTGAGTGTGCCATGTGTCAGGCCGTCCAGTCCTAAGTTCCTTCCATCTCTAACGCAGATCCGTCCTGGCTACTATGCCGCTAAACTACACATCAATGCCATACATGTTTCGGATTTTGGACAGTATACTTGTAAGGTGAGGCAGGAGGTAGAAAGTGATTTTTGTCGTGATACAAGATTTTTTTTACTGTTAACAGTCTTTTGGGTAGAGATCTTGAAGTTATTTCAAGTGAACTTTCAGAATAAGAAATGATAGTTCCAAGCTTGTTTTTTTATGCTAGTTGATCAGACCGGTAGTTTTATCTTAAATAACTTGTATTTCATCTGCGTTTCTCATTAAAAGTTGTCACTATACCAAGCATATTTGGTGAGTTTGTGCATTTGAAATATGTTCTTTTGAGACGTAAAGGCAAGGTGGAGTGACTAGGCTTATTTGAGGGTGTCACGCGAACACTCTACCCTAAATAGTCATCTAACCTTGCATCTTACTATAAGTATTGTCAAGCTAGACTATTGAACTAACATACATGACGAGCCACAGAAAGAAGCAATATTTTATCAGAGGCTTGACATTATTGACACAGTCCGCTCCATTGACGCAAATACTCAACATGGAAATAAATTCTTTTATTGCAGTCATAAAAGAGTAAAGTTCAAGGTTTGAAACAAGCCGTACTGACGTTCATGGTATGGTGGGCTTCGGAAGTTAGGCCATAGGAGAAAAGGAGAAATAACATAGATACTGACAAGCGAATGCTGAGGGATGGAATCTAACTAGCCTTCGGGAAAATTCGATTTTTCTGATTTCTAATTCACTACAATTTTACAATGGCTGGAACTAAAAGCAGAAGTACTTATGTGATCCCTCTCCGTTCTTGGTGCGTTACCATTGTCCAATAACAATTTTTGGCTACGAAAAGTTATTGGTGAAAGCTGTTAGTAGTATACTCAGTGGGAAGATTCATCGACTCCTGAACCAGAGTAGTTTAAATCCCAAACACCAGCAGGCTTAATGTTAGTCAACTTCTAATACTACCTCCCAGAACTTCCCGTATTTCAATGCAGTAGATTCAATATGGATGTTCTAATCTACTCTATAGTCCTGAGAAATAGGTTAGAGGCCTTATTTTCCCTACTAAAACATCCATTGCCGTACTGTAGACAGCACGTTGACAGCTCCATATATGTGAAGTAGAAGGTTGCAAAAAATTCAGTTTGTATTTGTTCGTGTGTTTATTAGATTCCTACTTTCTGTGCCCCTTTAAATAAGCACGAAAAGATTTATGGTGATTTTATGGCCAAGTGATTTTGCCAATGGATTGTAAGTGGGGTATTTAGATGATGATATGGCATCAAGAAAGAAATCGTTCGATTGTGTAAACGCTACCTAAAATGACCTAGCTTAATAGGTAATCAAAACAAGAATCGCCAAATAAATCAGCCGTAAAGTCTCTTTGCTCTTTCTAAGGGAACAGTATGGAGTCATTACCTATAAATAAGTATTTTCGATTTGATTGTGCAATTACTCATCAGTTTATCGTCAATTTACCTTGGCTTGCTCATCATCAATTTAGGTAATGGCAGCAAGCGGGGATGAAGACCAGTTTGCAATTCAAGTAACTGGAACCGGTCCACCAGAGGTCCCCTATGATCTGCATCTGTTGAATGCATCTATCACGAGTCTTCGAGTTGGCTGGGGCCAGGGTTTCAATGGTGGTTATAAGCAAACCTTCACGGTAGATGCCTGCTTATAGGAATTTTGTGTTTCATCCATCGTACTATCGAAATTTTTCATCTAGGTTGTTTTTACTTTGATAAAATACGAATTCGGGAAATGGTTCAAATTGAAACCAAATATCCTTTATGCTTCAACTGATGTTGCGTTGGCATTCAAGTGTATTGAAAAATATCTACTAAAATAAATTTGAGTGTGAACTTTAATAGTCCCGCAAATTAATACTTGCCATTTATATATTTTGACAGGTTCGCTGGAAATCTGATCATCCCGATGATCAGTATAGATATGCTGACGTTGCCGAAATAGAAGATGTGGGTGATGTTATGTTTACCATAAACGGTAAATGAGTCTTTCTGCTGTCGCAAATCACCTATAAATGAAGCTCCTATAACCATCTTTCCTCCATAGGCCTGAAGCCAAATACGCGATATGAAATCGGTGTCAGTTCCAGAAATGATATTCACGGACAAACGGAGTATACAGAATCTATTCACGCAAAGACCAGTCCGGGTAAGACTTCTTACATTGTTAAATTCTGTAATCTAAATGATTTTCGAAACTGTATATTTTGAGCGGCACACCCTTTGGCTTTTTCTGGGCGATAAAATTAGTGTTGAGCAATCCTCCGAACATGCGGCTGTGTAAACTCACATCAGCGCATTTCCCGAGGCACCCTTGAAAGGCATTCCTTTTCTTTTCACGTTTTTAAGGTCGTGCCTTATGAATGTAACAGAACGCTTGTCCCCATTTCTATAATGGAACCCTGGAAGCACATCTAAGGCACATTCAAGCAAACATGAAAACAAAAACGTGGTTTCGGATTCTCTTTAGGAATTGGGCAGAGTAGTAATTTTTCGATCTAGACTTTAGACTAATTTGAACTGTCCGCCATCATACTCACTACACTGTCGATTTCTTTGCTCCAGTTTTGGAAGATCTCGATGGATTCAATGGGTATCACAGCGTAAGAGCCGTCGGCTACTCGAAATCCAGTTCCCTTTTCATCATCGTTGCGGCCTGTGTAATCGGAGGAGTGGTGATTTTCGTTAACATCGTTGTAATCACCTATCTCATTCGAAAGAGGCACAGAGGAGGCAACCAGATCCCGGGACCATCCTCCGCAAAGTCGCATATCCTTCCACTAAAGAAACAGTACCAAGGTGAATCGAAATACGGTATCTATAGACCGTGGACACCCCGGTTTTCCTACCTGACTCCTACTTCCCTAAAATGGGATATCTACTCTTTATCAGTCTATATATGGGATGTTCTCGGTCCAAGAATAATTACACTTAATTAATCTTTCAAATGGTACAGGTGTTGGTGTCATATAAGAACAGCAAAACACCTAATCCGTGATGAACAGCCTTCTTTGAAGCTATATTTTGTTCTTAGATGGACACTACTGCCGAGATCCGCATCACAGGCGCTTGAGTGGGGAGCACTTCTATTTGCCCGATCCTCTTTTAACTGGTGAGGCTGCCCAAACCAACCCTGTCTATGGATACGAACCCCCCAGTGATCATATACCCGAGTTGGGGAATGCAATCTGCCAGTCAACCTACATGCCAGGCGTACCACCAGCTCTGTACACCAATGACGGGACGTATCCACAAATTCATCACACCCATGTAGGTGGTGGAAGTTACACATCTCCTACCCCAGTGGTGGGTTAAAATATCTTATTTTAATGAAAAATATCATGAACTTACCATCTATTAACTTTTTTTTATTCATTTTATCTTCTTCCTTTGCCGTCGTCAAAATCCTCTCGCATGATACGCAGCACTGATATGCGTACATTAGTTGTGCTTGGCGTTCATCTACTTCCTCTCATTCATTTTTCACTGTTTGCAATAAATTTTCCGTGACAAGGCAGTGAACCACTTCTGCTTTTTTGAGTTCCTATTCCCTGTTGTCTATTCATCGTTACTTGTTAGTGCATCGCATGGTTGAGTCTCAGTTGTATCTTTTTATATTCAGCGAATACTTAAACATCACATGATATTTTCCACATTAAAGGCGGCCACAGTCGCGTCCGGTCAAGGCCACCGATCTGAGCCGAAGTTCATTGTCAGGCCACGAAGTGGTCTGAGACGCAGACAGAGCTTTAGTGACGCACTAGACAGGGGTCAAGTCTCTAAGGGAAGGGTGAACGACCAGGTGTGCTACCACAGAAACACAATGGGAAGACCATCCTCAAGGCGCCATTACCCTGGACCGTCGTACAGCCTTACTCCACTTGATAACCAACAGCGTGGAGAAGTCTCAAGTAGGACAGTAGGACATCTTGGTAAGCACCTGTTCTTGGGTGTGAAGACAATCTGGCAACTCATCACATAATACGAAGCAATTCTATTCCTCACGTATTTGTTTCCAAGGCATGTCGAATTTAACTGAGTCCGGAATAGTAAAATCCATCAATTGCTGTTAAGGAGCGCATTTCAACTCTAGTTACACTATCCAATCATGTATTTGGGGTCCTCTGTTGCTTGTCTTTGACAATTTACTACATCTAATCGTAGATTTGCTTGGATACACCAAGAACTGTTACATTGATCAACTCGAAGCACTGCAAAAGGGAGATAGCCCAACAAAAAAGGTGAGTTCTCTAAATGCAAGTTAATGGTAAATGCAGGCTTTGAGGTGAAAGACATTTTGGGTGTATTACAGCTTCTCCTGAACGGTGGAGGCATGAGTGAATCGGTGACTTGGGGATCGAGGCCGACTACTTCAAACACCGAATGGTGTGACAATCCTGGCGTTGTCGTCTAGGCGGAAGCACTTGTAGTTATAAAAGCCCCACTTTAAATGTAGGCACGTAAGACTTCCACTTCAAGTACTATGTACCTAAGCCTTTTTTACATATTATATTTATTTGTTCTTTTGTGGTCAATGAATGACGGGATTAATTTACAAATGCGCAGTAATAGGAATGGGTTAAAACTTCGACAACTTGTTTCAATGTAAATAGCCATGGTGAGGTGGATGGCTATGCAAAATAAGGAGAACTGGACGAATGTGGAGGTCCTGGGCAACAAAATAGGCACGACATTGTGTCAAAGTCTTCCTGGCACAACACAGGAACGAGGCGCGAAAGTTCATCGGATGTCCGAAACCCAAATATGCGAGTATATGAACAGGGTCGTGTCCGTACGCCAATGGACTAAACCAGCATAAATTGTACCTCTCATGGAAAGACAGCCCCTAATATACTGCCACATCGATGAAGAGATTAGTCTATCCTGACTCTGCTACCACCAGAAAAAATACCCACTTCCAGCGAAATCGTACCAAAAACTTCAACCAGATAAACTATCGGTTCTAGCGCTGTCGAAATGGTAAGTATAGAGGGGTTAGTGATGCTTGTGACCCTTTACAAAGTACATTCACATTTATTTCTGGCAGTGCATCAGTATGCCACCATTCCGTTATCTGTAATGATCCCACGGCGTCTTAATACAACCTCGAAATGAAGAAGACTTTAAACGGAGTCAGTGACTCCGTCTTAATTGGCATGACTCAGTGATATTAAGGCCCTAATATAGGAAGTCCCTGCATACGCTCACCTGCTCTAATAGATGGTCAGAAAAGCAGGCGAAATACTAGTTACTCAAGCCGTCCACCCCTTCCCGAACTCGGGGCACCATCAGCAATGGTAATTACCAACGAACATATTAAATTAAAAGAAGAAAAACCATATTTACAATATTAAGGTACCAAATACAGTACCTCGAAGCACGCACTCCCAAGCTAGGCCGGCTGTGAATTTTTAAATGTACGGGTGGGTGTTAGCTGTAAACTCAAACCCATACTAGCTCCATTCTCTGCCTGTTTATAACCTTTTCTAGCAGCTAAAATAGATACTCTCGCTTTTAAGTCTAGGGGCATAAAATCCATAGTATTTTGCAGAACTGGAACCACGATTTACAGGCAGCGGACCTGATCATCGCACCGCGCCCAGATGTTCAACATCGCATCATGGTCTTGGTTTGGCATTTGGACATAAGATCCTTTGCACACAATCTGGTGCTAAAACACTCTTTCGTGCATAAATGTCAACAGGCGGTTAATAACTGAGAAGGAACAACAGTGTAATACTATAATTGATTGCTGAACTCTCGGATTTGGTAACAAGCTATGTGGGGCTTCGCCACTGTGGCCCCCGCAAGGTGACCTGGCATCTGGGCTATGCCAGTAGCACCAGTCACTTCTGCATGTCGGAAGGAACTTCTCATGTCTTTAGTGAAGTCTCTGGAAGGTGTAGAT